>NW_026640128.1:465000-546637 GCF_028554395.1 Pezoporus wallicus
GCGGCGGCGGCCAGGGCCAGGCCGAGGGCGAGCAGGGCCCGGGGGCTGCGGGCGGCCATGGCGGGCGCGGAGCGGAGCGCACCCATCGCCGCCACCGGCCCCGCCGTGACGCGCCGTGCGCCGGGAGGGGGCGGCGGGGGGAGCCGGGGGCGGGGGAGCAGCCGCAGCCTGCGCAGCTCCGCCGGTACCGGCACCGACACCGACACCGGGAGCGGCGGGCGGTGCTGGAGAGGGGCGGAAGGACGGGGGTGCACGGGCACCGGGGGACGCGCGGGCACCGGCGGTGCGGAGGGACCTCGGGATGCAGGAGGAGCCGTGGACCAGGGAGTGCTCGAGCGCTGGGGGGTGCAGGAGAACCGGGAGATGCACGGGGACCAGAGGGTGCAGCGGGAAGGACCCCGACGGAAGCAGGGGGCACACAGGGATCGGAGGGGCACAGCAGGCCTGGGGTGCAGACGGATGGGGGGAGCAACATCCGGCAGCACAGAGGAAAAGGACTGGGGAGAAGAGGGGGTCTGGGGTGGTACGGACGCTGGTGGCACACAGAGACAGGCCCCCCAGGGACCGGACCCCAGGAGGGCACAAGGGGGCTTATCCCCAGGCAGCATTAGCCCCAGCCGTGCCACCCTCCATGGCCCTCGGGGCCTCCCCGAGTTGCCTTCGTGCATCGCACCCTCACCCTCCTCACCCTCGCCCCGCGGGGCCCCCCCGGCCGGACACTGGGCCCTCCCTGACACCCCAGATTTACAGCTTTGATTTCCCAGGGTTTAAGAGACATAAAAGGCGCAGGCTTGGCCCCGCTCGCCGCTGCCCTGCCCATGAGCCTTATTTATGGCAGCACCCCAAAGCGGGCCCGGGGGGAGGAGGAGGAGGAGGAGGGCTGGGGGCTTCGCTAACCTCCAGCCCTAATGGGGAACACATGGCAGGACCCCGGCGTGGAGAAGGGGGGGGGTCTCTTGGTCCCAGCTCAGGATTGAGGGGGGGCTCCACACCCCGGGTTAGGGGCAGAGGGGTGCGGGTGGCCGGATCCCCTCGGGGGTGGCTGGGGGAGCTCAGCCCAGTGTCCCCCCCCCGGGAGCAGGGAGTGGGGCCTCTCCTCGCCCCGCTGAGCTCCGCCAGCTTATTCATCTTGTTAATCAAACCAGGGCCGGGAGAAAATGTGCTCGGGCCGGGCTGGCGGGGCTGCCAGGTCCCCCCGCTCCCCCCTTCCCCTCCTGGAGCACGGCCAGCCCCTCGGCCTCGTGTCCGGCACCGGTGACTAATGGCCAAGTAAATGGGGTAGATTGGGGGCTGTCACCGTAAATCACGGCACGGCGCGGCCGCAGGTGAAGTTCCCATCGGCCGGGGCTGGGGGGGGGTAGAACCGGAGCCCTGACCCCCGGCCAGGACCGGATCCCAGCGGACGGAGTGCGGGGAGCACCGCGCAGCCCCTGCGCATCGCTCCCACCGCACCTGCCCGCACCGCGCCGGGCGCCGGCCCCGCTCCATCCTCTCCGCCTGGACCGGCAGAGCCCTTTCCCAGGCAGTAACACTCCGGTTGGCAAATATTTGCTGCGCTCCCTCCTCCCCTCTCCAGAAACACTCGATCCCTTCGCGTTTATCACTACTGACCTACATTTTCCTTCCCGGAGCCTTTCATGAAGCTCTCCCCACAGTCCCACCGTGTCCCAGCCCCACAGAGCCCATCCCTCGTGCTCAAGCACCCCCTCGACATCAACCACATTTTTTTCCCCCTTTAGAGATCAGCGAACTCCCGAACTCCGTCCCGGCCCTTTTTGAGCTTCCCAAAGCAAACAGAGGCGGGAAGGTGCGGCCGCCCGCAGCGAGGATGCTCTTGAGCACAAGGGTTGTGCTATGGGAGGTGGCAGGGAAGGGGTTAAGCGGGTTATAAATTACCCATGGATGTGGAAATGTGACTGAGAGGAATATAAAGCAAACTCTGACTGCTGGATTCTTTGCATTTCTAGCCTCTTTATTTTTCCCCCAGGTCACTTTAAAAGGATGCAGGCAGAGGCAGCTCCGCTGCGCCTCTCCTCCTGCTTTTTCTGGGGTTTGGGGGGGGGTTGCTGTTTGTTTTTTACACCCTGGCCCTTGAGCCAGATGCTGTCTCTGTCCAAGGACTTTAGGGAGTGAGCTCTGGCTGGGAAATCAAGTAATTAGATTAATTCAGGGTAGATGTGCTGGGCCCAGCCGCAGTGACACATGATGGAGGGCTGGCAGGAAGGTGATGTCTGGTGCGAAGCCAGACTGAGGATGCTCAGCCCAGGTCTGGGGGTGTCACCAGGCCCACCCCGGGGGCCTGGATCTGTCTGGGGAGGGTCAAATCCCACCTGGGCATTGGGGGGAGCTCACGGCTGTTTGGGAGCTTGGCCCCACGGCCAGGTCCTGCCCTGCAACAGGGCAAAGGCCCTGGGAATGGAGCCACGCCGGGGGGGGGGGGACCACGCCAGCCCCAAGGGACCCCCGCGCTGACGCTGACGGCACGGCCCGAGGGTCAGTGGGGGCCGGATCCTGCCCCAGCCGGTGCCTGCGGGCTGGTGGGCAGGAGGAGCGGCCCGTTAAAGGTCATTGTCAAAGGGCAGCGCTGACCGCATCTGCCGCTGCCCCGGGCGCTGACTCAGAGCCGGAGCGCGGCTCTGTCATCTCCGGCTGCTCCCGGCGCTGCCGTGGGGCCGGCTCCTGACCCCCGCATCTGGGGACCTCAGGCAGGGCAGGGCTGGATGTGTCCCCCCGTCCTGTCCCCCTCCCACAGCTTCGGGTCCTGATGGATGCTGCTGTGAGACGGGGAGGGCGACATCCTCGAGCCACGTCCCAGGTGACACCAGCGGGGACCGATGCTTCCTGCTCTTCCCAGCACCACTGTCCACCCACCTCCCCCCCGACCCTCCAGCACAGCCTCAAGCCACCTCCCGATGTTCCTCTGCTGGAGCTGGCCACGTCCTCTGTGCCAACGCCAGGGCGGGTGTCGCTCCTTGGCCCCTGGGAGCCCACCCCTCCCTGCTTCCCACTTCATCCTTGGCTCCAGGTGGAAGCGGAGGGGCTCGGCGGGGGTCAGGCGGGTGCAGCGGTGAAGGCAGCGCAGGTGGGCAGCCGGAGCTCCGCCATTCCCCCCCCCCCCCCCGCAGCATCCAGGGCTGGCTCCCGGCCCGGGGTGGCTTCCCGAGGGGCCGCGGGCCGTGGGTCGGGACCGCGGGCGGCCTCGGCCCCCGGGGCTGCCGTGATTCAGCCTCCGGGCTGCGGCCGCTGCCGCCCCTCAGGCTGGGTGGCTCCGGAGCCTGACGTTTTTGGGAAATTTCAACAGAAACGCTTCAGAAGCTTCCAAAAAACAGGACGATGGGAAACAGCCTCCCCCCCCCGTGCTCCGCTTCCTAATCCCTGCCCTCCCAGCAACCCCCGTGTCCCTGCATGGCTGCAGGGCTCAGCACCCCCCGGCGCAATGGGGCAGGGGCTCAGTCGTGGTGTCACCCATTTGGGTCACCCAGGTGTTCCCTGTGCTCTCCACCCTCTGCGCCCTGCACGGAGCGATGTCCCTGTTCTCGCAGCCATGGATTCGAGGCGCAGAGCTAGGGCAGGGAGCTCAGGGACAGGGAAAGCCACTGGACAATGGCCCCGTGGACCAGAGATGCCCTCAGAGTCCCCCACAAACCTCAGCCATGGCTGCGGTCCCACAGCCTCGGGGTTCCCATCCCTGTGCCAGCCTCAGGGTCAGGGCCACCACGTCCCTGCACGTCCCCTCTGTGGTGAGGGGAGCATGACCCAGGCACCCCCCAGCATGGGGTGCTCTCAGGGCCCCCCATCCCTCACCCCACAGCTCAGGGGACCGCAGGGACACCCAGCTGAGGACAGCCCATGCGTGGGGGGACAAGTGGCCTTGCCACCACCAAGACCCAGGGCTCTGCCACTCACCCCGGGGGGGGGCTGCAAAGCTCCGGTTGCCACCGAGTCCCGGGTGGGGGGACGGGGAGAGGCCCCGCGATGGGGAGTGATGCCCGAGGGGACACCTTTGCTGTGGTGCCAGCGGCACAACCAGCACTGGGCTGTTCAAGACCCCTGGGGACAAACCCAGCCCCAAGCCTGGTGCTTTCCCACTTTTTGGTGCTTTTTTTTTTTGGGGGGGGGGGGGGAGGGGTGTGGAACCAGAGGTGATGCTTCCATGGAAAACACTGGGATTTTCGGGCAGAAATCCCCGTTTTCACCCCAGAATAAGTAAGAGGAGGGCTCTGGTCTCCTGAATGCGCTTTCCATGGGAGAAGCCCCGGGGGTCCGACCCCTGGAGCACGGGAGGGTCCGTGGGGGCCACGCGTGAGTCACCGGCCCCGGGGCGGCTCCTCCTCACCCACCGAGGGGCTCGGGGCAGCGGGACCCGGGGGGGGGGGGCAGCACCGCGGGGCAGCGCCGGGCGGGCGCCGGGGGTGGGCACCGGGGCCGGTACCGGAGCGGGACGGCGGAGCCCCGGGGCCGGTGCCTTTCTGCCCCCCCGGGGGCGGGCCCGTGCCGGGCGGGGCGGGGCCAGGGCGGCAGTTGGGGCTTGGGTAACCGGGGGTTGCTCAGACTTGCTCGGGACTTCCCCGGACGCGCCGGTGCGCTCCGCAGCCCCGGGCACCGACGGGCACCGGAGCCGGCCATGGCGCCGTTACCGCTGCTCCCGGTCCTGCTCCTGCTCTGCCCGCGCCTCCTCCGCGCCGACCCCCTCGCCTGTGAGTACCGGGAGCACCGGGCGGCTCCCGCAAGGTGGGCGCGGGGCGGGCGAGTCCCGGGGGTCCCGTCGGGGCCGGGGCGGGCGCTGCGCGGATCCCCCCACCGGGGCTCCCCCGGTCAGCGCGGGGCCGGCCCGTGCCTTGTGCCCCCCTCCAGACCGCGGGGTGCGGAGGGGCCTCGGGAGCGGGGGGGGCACCGCCGGGCGCACCTCGGGGCTGAGCTTCGCCTCCCGTGGCCGGTAACGGGGACCCCCCCATAGACGGCAGCCGGGACCCCGCGGGACCCCCCTGCAGGCAGCAGGGACCCCCAGCCCTGCCCGGTCCCGCAGCCCAGCAGGGACCCCCCCCCTCCCCGCAGAGAACAATAGAGGAGCCTTTCTTGCTCCCCCCCATCCGTGGCAGCAGCGGGGACCCCCCTGGCCCCCAGGAGCAGCCAGGACCCCTGTCCCCATGGAGAAGAGGAACCCTCCCCCCGGGAAGGGTCTGTCCCTCCCTGTCCCCCCCCCCTCGCAGTGCAGCCCCCCCCCCCCCTCCCGGAGAACAATGCGGCTCCATTCCCCACCCAGGACAATGGAAACCCCCGTCCTCCTCCGTCCGGAGAACAATAGCGAGCCCCCTCCTCACACCCTCGGGAGCTGTGATCCCCCTTTCTCCTCCCCAGAGCCTCTGAGACCCCCCCCTCCTGCTGAGAACAATGGGGACCCCCTTTTCCCTCGGGAGAGCCGTGCTCCCCCCGGCCCAGAGAACAATGAATCCCCTTTTCCCCTCCCAGAACAATAGGGAGCTCCCTCCCCCATGGAGAACAATGAATCCCCCTACACCCCCCCCCCAAAAAAATACCCCCCCTGGGGGGCTCATCATTGGTGCCCATTGGGGGTCCCACCCAGTAGTGGCAGGTCCAGGAGGTGCCACCTGTGGGCAGCCTCAGCCCCACGGGGATCGGGGTCCCTCCATTGCCATGGTGGGGGGCACAATGCCCCAGGAGTGCCCCCCCGTCCCTGCAGAGCCCTAAACCCCAATTAGCCACCGTCCCACCCGTCGCCTCGTTTGCTTCCCTCCGGCCCGAGCGAGGCGAGATCCCATTCCCCGCAGCAGGAAGTTTGGCTTCCTCCCTATGATGGGAATTTCTCAAGGCGATGGATGTTCGCTCCGACGCGCAGACGGGTCCCGCCAAGGAACGGCACCGCTTGGCAGCTCCCGCGGCACCGCCACCGCTCCCACAGCCCCTGACCCATGCGTGGTGTTAACGGGGAAGCCTCACAGAGCGTTAAATGGGGCCAGAATTGCACAAGTGTGGGAGAGAGGAGGAAAAATGCTCCAAAAATCCCTGTAGGAGCCATTATCGGCAGCTCCCAAACCCGGGCGGGTTTTGGCGTGGAGCGGTGCCCATCCCGGTGCCTTCCCGGTGGCCAAAGGCGTTGATCCCACCCGGGACAACGTGGGGCTGTGCCTGGACCCCCGCTGGGGCTGACCCTGCTCCTCTCACCTCGCCCTGCTGCGGGGGTGCTGCTCGCTGCCACCCGGCACCCCCATTTCCCCCCCCATCGGGGTCCGGTGCTGCTGGCCGGGATGAGCCCTCACCCCATGGCCCCTCGACGTGTGGCGCTGGGGGCCGGCGAAGCCAAATCTCCTTTTAGAGAGCGAACGTTTCCCCTCTGCTCAGCGCGGCCGCGCTCGCTGGAATGCCGGGGCGTTATATAAACCCCTCCTCGAGCTGCGGGGTGGGCACCACGAACAGCAGTGGGAGAAGGGAAAGGGGGAAAGAGAGTGGGAAAGAGGGAGAAAGCGCTTCGGAGTGCCTGCGAGCCTCCTCGCTTGGGCTATCGAAAGGCTCTCGATGGATGTATGGACTCCTTTCTATTGGCTTTTCGTGCTGGATTTGGGGCTGCCTACGTTTCCTTTTGTTCTTCGGGGCAATTATCCCTATTTTTCCTCTACCCCCCTGCACGTCTCCATAAAGCTCTTTTGAACCGCGTGAGCTCTGACACTTATCGGAGGGGTTTTGCCTTTTCTCTCCCAACTCCTTAAAACCCCGGTATCAAACTCAAATGAAATCCGGCCCTTCGGAAGGAAGAGCATAAACGTTCCCGACACCTTGGAAATGTGGTTTTACTTTATAGCATTACTTAGCACCTGATCAGCATTTTTTTTGTGCAATAGGAAAGCCATAAAACCCCCGAGCAGGTATTTTCCCTGCGACTCGCACATTCCACAGCCCGCCTGTGTCTCTCCGGCCCTTTCCTCTCCGCTCAGAAAACTTCACACTTTTCCCTTTTAAAACACATGTTCGGGCTGTGGCTGTGGGGGGGAAATGCAAGGGGGGGAAAGAAAAGGGGGGGAAAAAAGGCAAAAATTGGCTCCTCCAGAGGCTCCTGCTTGGAGGAGAGAAAGGAAAGAAAATCAAGGGGAAAAATAGAGAAATTGGGATGCAATCGGCTCCTCCGCAGGGTCCTGCTCGGAGGACGGGAAACGTGTCTGGTTTACGGCGCTCGTGTGTGTTTCTGGGGCTGTTTAGATTAAGATTTAGGAGAATTAGGGCCCGAGCGCCGGGTGTGCAATCGGCAGAGCTGGAGCAGCCCCGGCTCGGCGCTCTCGGCTAATGGAGGAGCTGGTGCTGGGTGGGCTCTGGCAGGGCTGGGGATGCCTGTTTTGGAGGCCTCGATGGAAGAGGGGGTGATCCAGGGGCTGAATCCCCCCGGGAAGGGTTTGCTTTGTTGGGGGGCCGTGGTACGGATCCGTGCCATCACCGTGGATTCTCGCCATGGCTGCGGATGTAACCCTGGGGCTCCCATCACCACCGTGTCCCAGATGCTTTCCCACCCACCGCAGCGGCATCCCCGGGGCGCCGTGGGTGGATCTCCAGGGCAATGAGGATTGGGAGCATTAATTGTGCCGAGGTGGGAGCCGGGCGGGCGCTGAAAGCCGATCGGGGCCCCGGAGGTCGGAGGGGAGAGGAGGTCACGGCACTTTCCGGGAGGTAATTTGGGATATGAGCCTGGCGCGTGCGGACGGAGCCGATAAGGCTGATGGACGCGGGGGAGCCCGGAGTGGGCTTGGGGGAAGCTGCTCTTTGAAGCCTGGTGGCAAAGGGGTCCCAAAGTAAAGCAGCAGGAGGGGAGGGAGGCTTGGCCATCACAGGGGGTGTCCCCAGCATGGACCCCCCTTGGGGGGCCCACTGGGGCACAGGGATGCGTTGAGGTGCGAGCGCTGGGTTTGGCAGAGCCCGGTGGCACGTGGCTGGGTCCGGGTCGGTGCTGGGCTCCGTGGGGAGCTCCCGGTTGGTGCCGTTGGAAAAGGGATGGGGAAGGAGCCCCAAAGCCTCCCCAGAGCTGCTCTGGAAATCCTTTTGTCAGGAAGCATTCACAAAGCCACAGCCCTGCCCCGGGAGCCCCGGCGTGGCCGAGGCCCCCCCAGCCTCGTGCTCCACATTCCCAAAGGCAATTCCCAGCCTGAATCCCCCTGGATCCTTCGAGGAGCCCTCGAGCTTGCGGCAAGAGCGCGGCTGAGCTCCGGCCCCTGCTGAGAGGGGCTGGGAGGGGATAAATACAGACCTGAGTGCATAGAAAAGAATCATTCCAATAGATATAGATGCAAAATGTGTTTAAGTAGAGATAAAATCGATAGAGAATATATTTAAGCCAATAGAAAATACATGGAAATTGATATAAAATATATTTAAATATATGTAAAATAAATGCAAATGAATATAAAATAAATATAAATGGCTATAAAATATATGTAAATGGATATAAAATACATTTAAATGGATATAAAATGTATTTAAATAGATATAAATGATACTAAATGCTTAAATAGATATAAAATGTATTCAAATACACAGAGTGTATACAAAAGTATTTAAATTTATATAAAATTGATATTAAATGTATTTAAATGGATCTAAAATAGATAAAAACTGCATTTAAATGGTAAAAAAATGTATTTAAGTAGCTATATAATGTATTGAAGTAGTTATAAAATGTATTTAAATAGCTAAAAATCGAGCATATATTTAAATAGATACAGAATATATTTAAATAGCTATAAAGTAGATGCACCATGTATTTAAATGGATATTATGCACATATGCCCCATCCCTGGCAGTGTCCAAGGCCAGGCTGGGCACAGGGGCTTGGAGCATCCTGCCCTAGCAGAACGTGGTTGGACCTGGATGAGCTTCCCACCCCACGCCGCTCCATGCCGATGCTACAGACACGATGTTCCGTCTCTCTGATGTTTTCTGCCCCCCCTCTTTGTGTCTCCGGCTGCAGACCCCGCAGTGATTTCCCCCCAAGACCCCACGCTGCTGATCGGCTCCTCGCTGGTCGCCACGTGCACGGTCAGCCCGGACTTTCACCTGAAAGCCGAGGACCTGTACTGGACGCTGAACGGCCGGCGCCTGCCCGCCGCCTCCTACGCCGCGCTCGGCCCCACCACGCTCAGCGTGGCCCTCGCCCGCCTCAACGGCTCCAAGCAGCAGTCGGGGGACAACCTGGTTTGTCACAGCAGAGACGGCGGCATCTTGGCCGGCTCCTGCCTTTACGTTGGACGTACGTCGTCGGCGCGGGCCGCGCTGATGCGGTGGGGAAGAGCCACGGCTCCCGGTTGGGAAGGATCCGCGCCGGGATTAACCCCTCGGGCTTCGCCAAAACGCGCTTGCCATGGCTGCTTGCGGTTGCTCCGCGTTAACCTCCCCGTGGCTTGCGCCCGGTGCCCCAGCCCCGCGTGCCGCAGGGAGGCTGTTTTGGCAAAGCCGCGGCAAAATTACTCTTGTCCGAATCAATAATCGTAAGATTGTTATCTCGGGCTATTTTAAGGACGATGCCACGTCCTAGGAACACAGAGGCATAACTGGGAACACGGCTTGGATTGGGGCTTTGGGCTGCTGCAGGAAAACAGCTCCACAGCAGGAGCCTGAACCCCTCCAGTAACCACGTCTGCAGCCCCCAGGCTGTGGTCGGAGGGGCCCACGAGCTGCATTTCACTGCTGCACCTTTTCATCTCCCTCTATTTCTTACTGGTTTCTTTTTCTCTCTCCCAGTACCCCCAGAAAAACCAGTCAACATCACTTGCTGGTCCAAAAACATGAAGGACCTCACCTGCAAGTGGGCGCCGGGCACGGAAGGGGAGACCTTCTTGCACACCAACTACACCCTCAAGTACAAGCTCAGGTGGGCTGCCCGCCCTATCCCTGTTATTCGTTATAGTGGGATGGAAAAGCTGGTAGGGAATGGGGAGCCCGATGCCTTCGGGTGCTGGTGCCTGGTGTGATGTTTATGGTGGACTTGGCAGCCCTGGGCAAAAGGTTGGATTGGAATTGGTCCTAAAGGTCCTTCATCAACGTGGTTGATGCTGTGAGTCCGAGTTTCCCTGGGTCTTGCCTGCCCTGAGCAGTGTGCTGGGAAGGAGGAGGGTGAGGACACATACCCATGGTGTTGAATGGCCACGGTCCCAACTGGGAGCATCTGTGCCCTCTGGGGATGGGGGAGCATCCTCAGCTGGACCGCGGCACCCGGTGGTGCCGGTACCAGCACTCAGCGCCTCCCCACAGGTGGTACGGCCGAGACAACACGTGCCAGGAGTACCACACGGCCGGGCCCTACTCCTGCCACATCCCCAAGGACCTGGCCCTCTTCACGCCCTACGAGATCTGGGTGGAGGCATCCAACCGGCTGGGGGTGGCCGTCTCCGACGTCGTCATGTTGGACATCCTCGACGTGGGTGAGCGACGGCGACGTCGTGGTGCCACCACGGCACCGGTGACCTCACGGTGGGAACCGGCGGCGGGTTCACGCGCTGGGATTTGGGGGGGGAGGCAGCAGGAAATGGGTGATGTGTGAGCAGAATTGCTCCTAATCGAGTTAAGCTGCTTCCTCCGCATCTGCGGCTCCTTAACCCTGTCCCCGCAGTCACCACCGACCCGCCGCCGGACGTGCACGTCAGCCGGGTGGGCGACCTGGAGGACCAGCTCAGCGTGCGCTGGAGCTCCCCGCCGGCACTCAAGGATTTCCTCTTCCAAGCCAAGTACCAGATCCAGTACCGGGTGGAGGACAGCTCGGAGTGGAAGGTGGGCTCGGCATCGCCCGGCGGCGGTGGGGCGCGGTGCAGGATGCGGGACCACGCTGCCATCTCCTCCCTCTCTAGGTGGTGGATGATGTGGGCAACCAGACCTCGTGCCGCTTGGCCGGCCTCCGCCCCGGCACCGTCTACTTCGTCCAGGTTCGCTGTAATCCCTTCGGCATCTACGGCTCCAAGAAAGCCGGCATCTGGAGCGACTGGAGCAACCCCACGGCCGCCTCCACCCCGCGCAGCGGTGAGTGCCGCTGCCATCTTTGGGGGGCAGGAGATGCTGGCAGCACCGTGCTCCCCATCCTCGGCACACATGGAACATGCAGGGGGGTCCCTTCCCTTCTCCACACCCAGCACCTGGATTTCTTGCAAAAGAGCCGATTTGGAGCTCGGTTTCCTCACTCGAGAGCCAAATCCCCGCTGGTTTTCCTCTCCCCCGGCACCTCTCGCAGCGCGGTGGCAATGGGGGGGGGGTTGCCCGGTGCCACCGATCCCCTTGTCCCCGCAGAGCGAGCGGCGGGGGGCTGCGACCCCAAAGGAGGGGAGCAGAACACGACGCTGCGGCGGGAGCTGAAGCAGTTCTTCGGGTGGGTGAAGAAGCACGCCTACGGCTGCTCCAACCTCGGCATCAAGCTCTACGACCAGTGGCGCGTGTGGCTGCAGAAATCGCACAAAGCACGCAACCAGGTAGGTAAGGAGCCTTTCGCACTTCTCTCCCCGGCCTGGGGGGGCACTGGGTGGTGGTGGGGGGGGGGTACCGGGGCGGGTGGGCACGGACCCGGCGGCTACGCGTGTTCTGCTCCTCTCCGCAGGTGCTTCCCGGCGGTAAGCTGTAGCCCGCGGGGGCCCGAGCGCCGGCAGGACCACACGGGGCGCCCGGCGCCCGCCCGGGGCCACCCGCGGCCCCCCCGGCCCCGCCGGCGCGGAGCAGGAAGGCGGCCGGGGCGAAGCGCGGCCATGGGATGGGGTCAACGGGGGGGGCCGGGTTGGGCCAGCCCCGGCAGCCCCTCCTCACGTGCTGCGGGTCCGGTGCCCCCCGCACCCCGCGGCGAGGGGACCCCTCAGCCCTGCCCGGCTGGGGGGGGCACGGAGGCTTCGCTCCTTACCCGCCAGCCGGAGCAGCCTCTGGGATGAAAGGGGCAAGGGGGGGCTTCCCGGGTGTCCCCCACCCTCGGTGCAGCTCCCCCCCCCCCAGCCCTGGGAAGTGATTTGGGCTCTTTTCTCCCCAGGGACCCATGTGCGAGCGCATGGGGGGGGGGGGTCCGTCCCTGGGGAGCCACGTGGGCTGGGTTGAGGCTGCTGGGGTTTGCCCAGTGCCTGCTCCAATTTTGATTCAAACCAGCCTTATTTTGGTTCCATTTCAGTCAATTAGGAACAGATTTAAGCTTAATGCCAATAAACCTCTGAAACCCCACCAGGGTCTGCGTCAGCGGCAGCAGCGCGGGGATGGGGATGCAGCAGCAGCCAAAGGGGACCCGTGTCCGTTGTCACCCCATCCCCAGGGACCAAGGCGAGCCGGAGGGGGTGGCACTGGGGGACACAGAGAAGCCCGTTAGACCACACAACTCAGGCCAGCCCCACGGGGCAGGTTTATTTTGGATGACCATAGAAAGAGCGCTACTGGGGCACTGGAGCTCTGCCGGGGTTGGGGGTGCAGCAAGACACATGCTTTTGGGGGGCTGCTGCCCCTGGGGCTCCTGCTGGCAGTGAAGGCAGTGCTCATCTCCATGGGGATCAAAGCAAGGCAGCCCCTTGGCTTGCACGTTGTGGTTTTCCTTGGGCAAAAACCCCTGGTGCAGCTGGGAAGTGGAACCAGCCCCACGCTGCAGCCCTCTGCTGAGGGATGCTCAGGACTTAGGGGGACCCCGCTCCTCCGGGACAGATGGGGGTGTTCTTCACCCCTTCCAGCCTGTGCTCAAGAAAAGGGGCCGAGGGGAAGTTGCCCACCTTGCTGGGTGCTGTGGGTGCCCGGGTGGCTGCGCCGGGGGCCGGGAATGGCGCGCGGGGCCCCCGTTCCACCGCCCGGCCCCTCCAGCCGTTCCCACGGGGACATCCATCACTCGGCTTCTTCCGAATCGTACTTGAGGTCCTGGAGAATTTCGCTGATTGCCTCAATGGTTTTAATTAGCCTACGAGAGCGGATGGAAACTATAAATAAAGCCCATATGGAGCGTATTATGTGGGCCGCCTCGCCTTCCCCGCGCTGTTTATGAAACACTCAGCCCGGGGAGGCCGAGGGGACCGCGCAGCATCGCCAAACCCTCCCCGGGGCTGCGGCCCCGAGCGCGGCTGAAGGCACCATCTGGGCCCCCCTGGGCCAGAGGGAGGGGAAATGTGGGGAGGGGGCTCCTATCCCCATGGGGAACGCTGCCATCCCGAAACGGGGGGAGAGAAGGAAACCGGCAGCGGGGCCACCACCTACTTGTGCTTGAGCTCCTGCACCTCCTGCTGGTGGGCATCCACGTGGGGCTGGTCCTGTGCCTGCTGCTGGGCCAGCTGGAGCTGTGCTGTCTGCATGGGGACACAGCGGGAGGTGGGACCCCCGCAAAGCAGCCCCGGGTATCGATGCCCCCCCCCACACCGGCCCCACACTCACCAGCTGCAGCTTCTCCTGCTCCCGCTCCTGCAGCCGGGCCAGGTGCTGGGCCAGGTCGGGGCGGGCGAGCTCGTCCCGCAGGCACCCGGCGATGCTCAGCACCTCGCGGGAGATGCTGCTGAAGGCCACCGTGATCTCGTGCACCAGCTGCCGGTAGCGAGGGAAGTCATAGTGCGGCGCGCTGCTCAGGTACGCGCGGTGGCCCCTGCGCGTGGGGGGAGCCACCGTCACCACAGCACAGCAGGATGGCGACACGCCACGGTCCACATCCTGGAGCTGAGCTCCCTTTGCCACAGGCAGCGCCAGTGGGGTTTTCATGTCATAGAATCATGGAATGGTTTGGGTTGGAAGGGACCTTAAAGCTCCTCCAGCCCCAACCCCTGCCACGGGCAGGGACCCCTCCCCCTCGAGCAGCTTGCTCCAAGCCCCTGTGTCCAACCTGGCCTTGAACACTGCCAGGGATGGGGCAGCCACAGCTTCTCTGGGCACCCTGTGCCAGCGCCTCAGCACCCTCACAGGGAAGAGCTCCTGCCTAAGAGCTCTTCTCAGTCTCCCCTCTGGCAGGTTCAAGCCACTCCCCTTATCCTGTCCCTACATCCCTTGTCCCAAGCCCCTCTCCAGGTTTCCTGCAGCCCCTTCAGGCACTGGAGCTGCCCTAAGGTCTCTCCTGCCCAGCTTTGGCAGCTCTTG
The DNA here is from genome assembly GCF_028554395.1 of Pezoporus wallicus. Classification (NCBI taxonomy): domain Eukaryota; kingdom Metazoa; phylum Chordata; class Aves; order Psittaciformes; family Psittacidae; genus Pezoporus; species Pezoporus wallicus. The sequence goes on from NW_026640128.1 coordinate 479,053, forward strand.
GTCCCTCTGACCACGCAGCTCCACCCCTCACCCAGGACAGATCCGGCCGCTCCTTTCTGTGTGTGTGTGACAGGAGTCTCTCCCCTTCCCAGCCCAGCCCAGCCCGTGTCCCGTCGGTCCCCCGTGTCCCGATGCTGCAGGGGGATGCAGGCACCCCCCGCAACCGGAGCTCAGCAGCTCCGCCCCGGCGGCCTCTGAACGAAGCCGGAAGGGAGAGGGGGGGGCTCCCTCCGCGGTACTCACTGCTCCAGCAGCCGGTACGCCTCGGCCCGCTCGCCCTGCAGCGCCCGCAGCCGCCGCAGCAGCGCCTGCACGGGCTCGCCCGTCTGCGGAGAGATGGGGACGGTGGCGGCGGGGGACGACGGAGCCACCGGTACGTGCCCGCGGCCTCACCGGGCGGCTCCGGAAACGCGGCTCCGCGCAGGGCCGGTGCTGACCGAGCCTGGCCCGTCCCGTCCCGTCCCGGTCCCCTTCCAGCGCCGGCCTTAGGGGAGCCCCGGCGGCAGCGCTTGAGCTCAGTTCGGTACCGGCACCGGGAGCTCCTCCCGGCCACGTGTGCAGGGACCGAAGCGGCGCCGGGACCCCGCTTCACCGCCCCTGCCCATGCACCGGACATCCCGCACTCCCCCCGTGCCCGCCTCCAGGGCCCGGCCCCGGATCCCCCCCATCCACCCGGACGCGCCCTGCGGCCCCCGGTCCCCGCTCACCATGGCCCGGTCCCGGTCGCACGGCGCAGGCCCGGCGGAGGGCGGAGCGCGGCTCCACCGCCCCCTGCAGGCAGCGCCCGGTATCGCGCCTCCCCCCGAGCTCCCCCCGCGCTCCCCCCGCTCCGCATCCCCCGTTTATTTTCATTAAAAACCACGCGGATTTGAGCAAAAACCAGGCGGGGCTGAGCTCTTTATTGGCAGGGCGCGGGCAGAGCGGCGCCCGCTCTACTTGACCTTCTTCTTGGGGCGCAGGTTGTTGGTGTGCCCGCACTTCTTCTTGCGGCAGTTGACGGCGCGGGGGTGCAGGCGGGCGTAGCACCTACGGAGAGGGGGGAACGGGTCAGCAGAGCCCCGACGGCGGCGACGGGGGCCGCGGGGATGGGGGGGCACGGGTCCGTACTTGCGACAGATCATCTTGTCGCAGTTGTACTTCTGGGCCAGCTGGCGCAGGGAGGGCTCGATGATGCCCCCCCGCAGGCGCAGCACGAGGTGGAGGGTGGACTCTGGAAGGAAACAGAGCGGTCACGGAGGAGACAAACGTTACACACACACACACACACACACACCCCAAACCAAGTGGTGCAGCCCGGGGGTACCTTTCTGGATGTTGTAGTCGGCGAGGGTCCGGCCGTCCTCCAGCTGCTTGCCCGCGAAGATGAGGCGCTGCTGGTCCGGGGGGATCCCTGCGGGGCAGAGCGGTGCGGGGACATGTTGGGGGGAGAGGGAACACACCGGTACCGCCCCCCCCCCCTCCCCGCCCCACACCGGTACCTTCCTTGTCCTGGATCTTGGCCTTCACGTTCTCGATGGTGTCGTTGGGCTCCACCTCCAGGGTGATGGTTTTACCGGTCAGCGTCTTCACGAAGATCTGCATCGTGGCACCGGCGGCTCCTGCGGGGAGCGCCCGCGCCGTCACCACCGGTGCCCCCCCCCGACCTCCCCCAACCCCCACCCCCACCGGACCCCCCCTCCCCCGGTCCCGGCCTCCTTCCCCGGCTCCCGCCCGCCCGCACCCGCGGCCTCGCTGCTGAGAAAAGGGGCGACCGGAACCGGAATGCGCGCGGGGCCGCGTCACCGCCCCGCCCCGTGCGCGCCTGGCGCCAAGCGCCCCCTCCCGGCCGCTGCGCGCCAAAGCACCGGGACCCGCCCCACCGCGCTGCGGGGCAGCCCTCGTGTACCGGCGGCGAGGGGCACACGGGAGGATCCCCCCCCCCCACTCCTGCCCCACGGAGCCCACCCGCGCCCCAAGCGGGCTCCGGAGCGCACAGACGACACGAGAGGCGTTTGAAAGCCACGTTTTACTGCTCTGCCCCCGCGAGGCACGGGGGCGCACACCCGTCCAGCACCCGCCTTCGCGTCCCTCTTCCCGGCAAAGAGAGACCCCGCTATGAACACAGCGCAGAAAGTTCCGCAGGGACCCGCCGCCTAGTCCAGGCCATCGGCTGTGTCCTCGTCTGTGAGACTCTGTCCGTTCACGGCCCGTAAATCGTACTGGCCTTGGGATAAATCCTCAAAATCCTGGCTCGTGGTGGGGGAGATGACGTCGGGGCTGGTGTCGCAGGACTCCGTGCTCTGCTCAGAGGTAGCGATGGTGGTCGTGGTGCTCTTCGGGATGGGGTCAAAGTCGTCGTCGTCCTCCAGGATGGGAGACTCGTGGATGTCTGCAAGGGAAGGCGCAGGCGTTGGTTCTGCTGCACCCAGCAGGACAATTGACTCAGTTCTAAGGTGTTGTCCGCCCATGTAACCAATACGTAAAGTGATGCCACATCAGTGAGCGGCCGTTTGGAACATCTCCCAAACGCATTTGATACAATCAAGGTGACTTTTAGCACAGGTGGATGTCTCGGCGGCTTCTCCCGACACCCACAGACCACCCGGTGCATCCTTAAGGAATGGGATTCTGACACAGGAGGGAAACCAGAGGGAAACCCATGCTGGGAGGATTCACTCACTGCTGAAGGCCTCCGGGTACTGCTTCGCCAGCTTCCCCTTCAGCGTCCTGGGGAGAGGAGGATGAGGTGAGGCTGCAGCGGAGCTGCTCATGGATATCACAACCCAGCTCTGGAGGTTCCTGGGGCTCCCTCCCCACCACCCCATCCCAGCACGTGGGGTGCTCCAAGTGCCAGCTCCCTCCCAAGGGAGCACAGCCCATCTCAGCTGGAGCGGGGCTGAGGGATCCCGAAGCTCCAGCAGCTCCTCTCCATGTTGCTTACCAGCACATTTGCCTCTCCAAGACCATTCCGTGTTCTCCCTTCCACCCCTCGCAGCCCACCCAGACCCGCAGCACCGCTCCCGTCCCCGCTGCCCACCGGATCCTCCGGAAGATGCCGTCCAGATCCTTCTTCATCTCCACCAGCGTCTTGGTGTGGTGGAGGAAGCGCTCGCTCATCTGCTGCATGCGGACGCTGGAGAGGTTGTTGAAGTTGAGCAGCATCTCGTTGGTCTTCTCAAACCGATCCAGCCTGCGCAGGGGAAGCGGGCGGAGCTCGGCACGGACCCCGGGAGGCTCCCGGTGCCGGTGCCGCTTCCCCCGGGACTCACATGTTCTTCTGGGCCAGGATGATGGCGTTGACATCCTCGGCGTTGACCATGCCCAGCACCCGCCCGCAGAACACCTGCGAGGCCGTGGGCTCCATCGCTCCTGCGGGACTGCAGGGGGCGGCTCAGCACCAGGAACGGAGACGCCGGTAACCGGGCCCCCTGCCGCTACCGGACCTACCCCCCCTTCGCTACCGCCGTGCCCAGTCCCGGGGCGGCCCCACACGCACCCACCGACGGTACCGGGGTCCCCTGCCTGCCCCACCCCCGCACTCCCCGGCCCCGGGGCCCGGCGCGCTCCGGTGCCCGCGCACCTGGGGGAGCCGGTCCCGCTGCTTCACATGACGGGAACGGCGGCGGCACCGGCGGCCGCACCTCGCTTCCGGGTACCGGGTCACGTCGAGCGCAACCCCGCGGCGCCAGCGTGCCCCTGCGTCACGGCGCAGAGCCGGAAGTAGTGGCGGGTGGTGGAGGGACAGGGACAGGGCCGGGACCTCCCCCCCGCGCCATCCCCGGGACATCCCGGGACCCCCCAACCCCCGTGCCAGGACCCCCGCCCCGCTCCCGCGGGCGCTCGCGGCACCACCCCCGCAGCGGCCCCTTTAAGGCGGCTCCAAGCCCCGCCCAGCGCTCGGCTGACGAACGTTCTCACCAGCCAATGGCGTCAGCGCAGTGGGCGGGGCGGGACCAATCGGAGCCGCGGGGCGGGGCCGGCGGGTTCGCGGGGCCGGGTGGGCGCGCGGCGGCCGTTGCCAGGGGGAGTCCCGGCGCGTGACGGTGACGTGGGGTCCCCGCGGGTGGCGGGAAGGCGCGTGGCGGCGGGGATCCCCTCCCCTTTTCCCGCGGTTACCGGACACTCCCCCCCCCCCCCCCGGTGCTGCCCGGTTCCGGTCCGCGCAGGCCCGAGCCCCGTCCTCCTTTCCCCGCTCCAGGTCGCTCCGCGGCGATGGCTTCGAGCGGGGAGGAACCGAGGAGCGGTTCCCCGGGCCGGGCGGGCAACGGCAACGGCCCCGAACCGGCGCTGGACACGGCGGAGGATTTCGAGGTGCTGGAAGAGGAGGAGGAGGAGGAGGACCTGAGCGAGATGCCGCCGCTGGAGGACGTGTCCCGGCCACCGGCCCCGCCGCCGGAGGAGCGGGGCGGGAGGGAAGCGGCCGAGGACCCCCAGGAGTGGCTGGATGTGCTGGGTGAGAGCCCGGGGCGAGCGGGGCCTCAGCACCGAACCGGGGCTGAGCAGGGCGGTGGGGGCCGGGCTCCCCCCTTCCCCGCCGCGGGTAACGCGGGGCCGGTGCTCCCGTCGCAGGGAGCGGGCTGCTCAAGAAGAAGACGCTGGTGCCGGGCCGGGGGGAGGACACGCGGCCCCGCAAGGGCCAGGACGTGACCGTGCGCCTGAAGGCCGCGCTGGAGGACGGCAGCGTGGTGGAGGAGAACCCTGCCCTCACCTTCACACTGGGGGACTGCGACGTCGTGCAGGTCAGGGCTCCATCCGTGTGTGCGGGGCCGGACCGGGGCACGGGGAGGGTTCGGGGACCGTGGCATCCTCATTTGTGGGTTGGAAGCGGCCCCTCTGCCTTTGCTTTCGTTCCCACCCCATGATGTTTTTCCCTTCAGGCTCTGGACCTGTGTGTGCAGCTCCTGGAAATGGGAGAGACGGCTTTGATCGTGTCAGATGCGAAGTACTGCTATGGAGCTCAGGGCAGGTGAGCGGGGAGGAGTGGAGCAGGATAGCTCTGAAAGCTGCCCTTGCTCTCCCAGTGCCAATCCAGCCACCATGCCACAGGTTCTTTGGGCAGGGAGATCCCACTCGTGTGGCACATGCAGGGGACAGCAGCGTGTCCTGCCAGGGGCAACAATTTGCATCATGACCCTTCCCAGGGAGCTCTGATTCCTGGTCTCTGGTGCTAAACCTCCCTGGCACAGCGCCCGTGGCACTGGCAGCGGTGCCATGGGTTTGTGTCCTCCTCTGCACAGGAGTCCTGACATCCCACCCAACGCAGCCCTCACCCTGGAGGTGGAGCTGCTGGAGGCTCGGGATGCCCCAGACCTGGAGCTGCTCAGCGGGAAGGAGAAGGTGGAGCTGGCCAACCGCAAGCGGGAGCGTGGCAACTTCTTCTACCAGCAGGCAGACTACGTGCTGGCCATCAACTCCTACGACATCGCCCTCAAGATCATCAGCTCCAGCTCGAAAGGTACCTGCCTGCTCCAGCAAAGGGTGCCCAGGCTCCCTTCCCGCTGTAACCTGCCCCTGGGGTCTTTGCAGTGGACTTCAGCCCGGGTGAGGAGGCTGAGCTGCTGGACGTGAAGGTGAAATGCCTCAACAACCTGGCGGCTTCTCAGCTGAAATTGGACCATTACGAGGCAGCTCTCAAGTCCTGTAACCTCGTCCTGGAGCACCAGCCAGGGAACATCAAGGCTCTGTTCCGCAAGGGCAAGGTGAGGCCGGGTGTGTGGCCAGCCTTTCCCCATGGCGTGGTGGAGAGCAGGACCAAGGGACAGACGTCACCCGTCCGGCTCAAGCCATATCCTGCTTTCCAGGTCCTGGCTCAGCAGGGCGAGTTCAGAGAGGCCATTTCCATCCTGAAGGCAGCGTTGAAGCTGGAGCCTTCGAACAAGGTAGGCTGCTGTGGCGTGCTGCTGGTGATCCTGCTGAGCTGCATGTCTGGGATGCTCTCTTCTTGTCCATGACCCTGCAAACCTCGGTGTCCCCATGGAAAGCTGATGTCCCCATAGCTGTTCCCAGCTCTCTCCAAGAAGGGAGGCTGGAAATAGCCCCCAGCCATGGGGCAATGAACCACATGGTGCAATGCCTGAGCTTGGCTGGGCTGGTGGCTCCCTTATCTCCATATTGCGAGCTCCCTCTTTGCTCTTTGGTCCCTGTTGGCAGGACTCACTGCCAGCCCAACCCCGCTCCAGCAATCCTTGTGTGCATGGTCCTGGCTGCTCCGGCCTTGCCGGCTGGTTCCATTGGCTTGTGCTGTGGCTGCGGGAGGTGGAGCAGAGCCGGGTGCCTGCAGACTGGCTCAGCAGCCCCGGGGTGATTCACTGCGTGGTGGGAGCAGCCTGGACCTCGTGCCAGCGCCAGGCCAGGGTCAGGAATTTCCTGTGGGTTAATGATCAGCTGCAGGACAGGATCCTTGGCACAAAGGGAAAGCCAGCGCCAGGAAATGGCCCCAGCCTGGGTGCGCTGGGGGCTGGTTCTACAGATTGGCTCTGACCCCAACCGGGTCTGGTGGTTTATCTACTTCTTTGGAACCGGAACATCGTGGTTTGTGTTGTGATCCGATGCAGGATGGAGTGCTGTGAAAGCGGGTCTTGGTGGTCCCACAGCACCCACAGAGCTCATGGTCTCACAGCACCATGGGGAAGGGCGGGCAGGATCGCGAGCCCTCCGCTTCCCAGCAGGGTTTGAATGAACAGGGTGCTGAGGGAGCCGACAGCACTGGGAGCAGCATTCCCGGTGCATCCCCGCACGTCACTGCCAGGGCGGCTGCTCTCCAGCCCATCCCAACAAAGTGTTATAATTGGAGAGGGGTGGAAAAATCCGGCTGCCCGGTAGTGACGTGTCTGGAACCACAGGCGCAGCAGCCGAGGGGCCTCTCGGCTGCCGGTCAGCGTTAAACACACACCGGTGAGTCAGGGCCACGGCTACCGGGGTGAAAACACCCCAAAACCGCCCGGCTCCGCCTGCTTCTCTGGGGCCATCGGCACCTCCCGGCTCTTGTGAACCATCGCAGCTTAGAATCACAGCATCAACCAGGGTGGAAATGACCTTCAAGCTCATCCAGTCCAACCATTCCCCACCACTAACCCATGGCACAGGCTTCGTCTCCACACTGTGTGAACACTTGCAGGGACGGTGCCTGCAGCCCTGCCCTGGGCAGCCTGTTCCAATGCCCGAGCACCCTCTGGGGCAGGAATTGTTCCTCAGCTCCATCTAAACCTGCCCTGGTGCAGCTTGAGGCCGTTTCCTCTTGTCCCATCCCTTGTTCCTTGGGAGCAGAGCCCAGCCCCTCCTGGCTCCATCCTCCCATCAGGCAGTTGTAGGGAGCCATCAGGTCCCCCCTGAGCCTTCTCTTCTCCCTTCTCCTCACCCCTTGGAGCAGGAAGGTGCCAGCGTGGGCTGGAGCCCGTGTGAGGCACAGGGAGGTGTCGGAGCCACCCGCAGCGTGGTGTCCCCAGCAGAGGGCACAGCACAGCCGCGGTGTTGGGCACCGTGGTGCTATGGCTGTGGCCGTTCTGCCACCGTGGGCTCAGGGCAGGGCTGGTGGTGCCGTGCTTGGCTCCGCAGCACCTTCTGCTCTGTGCGGGATGCAGGGGTTGCTCCTGCAGCATTCCCCGCAGGCGCAGCCATGGCCACCGCTCGGCACAGCCGGGCAGGTACCGGCGTGCTCCGGGTATTGCTGCAATCCTGCTTCCCACTTTCCTCAAGCCCACTTTCCCAGCCTGCTTCCAGACAGAGAAGTGGGCGCACTGGGGCATGTCTGTGTCTCTGAGGCAGACACTTCCCTGTGTAAAATCCTTTTCCTGATGTCTGGCATCAACCCTGGGGTTTGCTCCCTGCTGCTGCGCAGGGAATGGCTTGGGTGGCCCAAAGGACACAGGGGTGCTCAGCCCCGCAGGACGCCCAACCCATCCGCCCAACCCATCAGTGCAGGGCAGTGGGGCAGGATCAGGCCATCACCCCCCCCCCCCTTGCTGGCTGCTTCTGAGCTGTTCCACAAAGCTGGCCCCGGGGCAATGGGGCCCGCTGGTGGTGGCCCTGTGGTCCCCATCTGCACAGCTCCACGCTCTCCTCCCCAGACCATTCATGCCGAGCTCTCGAAGCTGGTGAAGAAGCATGCGGACCAGAGGAACGTGGAGACAGAGATGTACAGGAAGATGCTCGGGAATCCCAGCGCCGCCGGAGCCCCCGGGAAGTGCAAAGACAAACTGCGCTGGGTAAGGGCTGGGGCTGCACCTCCGGGGAGTGGCACAGGGGATGTGTGGGTGCCCCCAAGGTCCCTGGGGGTCACAGCGGTGCTGATGCTGATGTGGGGGCCTGCTTCGGGAAAGTCGGATCCCTGTGATTCCAGCGGAGGGATCCCACTTGTTCCCAGCGGCTGTGCAGGGTGGAAGCGCTGCCGTCCCCTCACAGCACCCGTGTCTCCTCCTCAGTCCATCCCCTGGAAGTGGCTCTTCGGTGCAACAGCCATCGCGCTCGGTGGCGTGGCCTTGTCTGTAGTCATTGCAGCGAGGAACTAAGGATGGCAACGGGGTGGCCCCGCGGCACAGGACCTGCACCGGGATCTGCCTCTCCCCTGCTGGGGCCTCGCCGACCCCTTCCCGTGGACTCACAGGAATACGATGCTTTCTCTGCCGGAGGTGCCGAATCCCCCCTCCCGACGTCCCCCCGTATCTCTCCCGGTGGCGCAGCTGCGGGGATGGAGCCGCAGGCAGGGCACAGCCCCCCTGAGCCCCTGCCTGGCAATGTGGGGCTCAGCCCCCAGCCCCGAGGGTGTTGGAGGGAGCAGGAGCTCCTGCGCACCAGGACAACCGTGGCTGTCCCCAGACAAATGAGCCCCCATGGGTGCCGTGGTCTTGCTGGCACGGCGAGACGGTCAGGGGGAGGCACATGGAAGGAAAGCACATGGTATGAAGGGGCCCGGTGGTCTCTGCAGGAAGGGAAGCGGTGCGGATGTGCTGTGGGGCACATGCAGTGACATTCCCCATGTCTTGGGGGAGCTGCCGGCGGCTCAGCCCTGCACCGGCACCCGCTCCCCTGCTCATCACTTCCCCAGAGCGTGCAATGTCCAAAGGAAGCCAAAGAACGCTGCGGCGGGCGGGATGCAGGGGGAGCGCCGGATGCTCTCTGGGGCTGGCTCGTGTGGGTCCAAGCTCTTTGGGGTCCCTCTTTTCCCTGCGGCTCTCTCCAGCCCCGGGGCTCAGCTCTGCCCCCGGGGGTTGTAGCACTTTCCTCCCACCCCAGACCGACTGTGAACTTCCCCAATAAAGGACAATTCCTTCACGCCTGCGCCTCGTCCTTGCCGAGGGACGGGGATGCTCCTCTTGGCTGCCCCCCTCTCACCCTACACGCGTGTGGCTGCAGCGGGCGCTGCGGCACGGGATGCTCGGTGCCTGGGGGGGGCTTGGCTCTGGAGGGACCCGCTGAGCACGGGGAGGGGGAGAAACCCGGGGCCTGTGGGCCCTGCCTCGGCACCGGGTCCCGGAGGCTGCGAGCGGGGCTGTACCGGGGGTACCTCAGACCACCCTTCCCGCCATGCACCGCGGTTTTAATTTGCATATCCCCGCCCCTTCTTCCCATCTCCCAATCCGGTGCAACTCCCGGCGTAGCTCGGCCAATAGCAGCGCCCGCTGCCCACCTCCTCGCCCCAGCAACAGGCTCCCCCGCTGGGCGTGGCGTCAGGGCCGGCGGCTCATGAATGATGCATGAGCGGGGCGTGGCCTCGGCGGGAGGCCCCGGCGGCCCAGGCGCGGAGGGGGAGACGGTCCCAAGATGGCGGCGCTGCAGGCGGAGCGCGGGTACGGGCTGTCCTGCGGCCGCCTCGGCCGCGGCACCCGCGTCTCCGTCTTCCACGTCAAGCTCACGGAGAGCGCCCTGCGCGCCTTCGAGAGCTACCAGGCCTGTAAGGTACGGGGCGGGAGGGGGGGGGGGAAGGCGGGCACGGCCCCGCGGAGGGCGAGCGGCCGCCACGAGGCCCCGGCCGGAGCCCTACAACGGGCGGCACCGGCGGGGTTGGGGAGCGGGGTGAGGCGGGGGCCCCGGGGCTGTTCTGTGGGTGGGTGTGGGACGGGAGGGGGGGAACTGGGGAAATGGGGGGGGGCGCTCGGTGTGAGGGACGGAGGGGACGTGAGGGGCTCCCGGCCCCCCCCTCTTTGTGAGGAACCGGGGGGGCTTGGGGGCAGCCCCATTGAGGGTGTCCCGGGGTGCGCCCCCACCGCTGTTGGTGTCTGAGAGGCCTCTGTGCCCCCCCGGTAGGTGACCGAGGAGGCGTCACGAGCCTCCGGTAAGTGCCTGAGGGGACCCGGAGGTGTCGGTGCCCCCCCCGCGGTAACCGATGGCGGGACCACACTGTGCCCCCCCCCCCCCCCACCGGTGGGTGATTGAGGGGCCCGGGAGCCGAGACCTCGGTGCCACACCCCCCCCCGGTGTGGGGGCCGGGCTCTCGGTGCCTCCCCCTTCTCCCCCCCCCCCCCCCCCCCCCCCCGGTGATGGTTGGCGGCCGCCGCCAGGCCCCGGTAAGTGGATTGAGGGGGGGGGGGGGCACGTCGGGGTTGGGGGGGTTCTGTGTCCCCGGTGACTGTGACGTGGGTTCCCATGGCCGGAGGGGGCCGGTCTGACCCCGGGGACGTGTCCCCTGGTGCTGGCATGCGGCCGCTGGGGGGTCCCTCTCCCTGCAGCACCCGGTTGTGCCCCCCCCATCGGCCGGTGCCCTCCGCGGGGCTGTATTTGAGAGCCCCAGGTTCTCTTTTCCTCGCCATGGGCCCAAGTGCTTCTTAGCCATGTAAATAGGGAGTAATGGCAGCGCTCGGCCTCTGGTGCTGGGGGGGGTGTGTGGATAAAACTCCCCTTTCTGTGGCCATTCCCTATGGATTCGCGTCTGGCCCTCACCTTGCCGGGGAGCTGGAACCTGAACCCACTTGCCATTAGGAGCGTCCTGCCTGCAGCTCCTGTAGGATAACCCATATGTTGTCACAACACTATTTTTAATGTCGTGCGGTGGTTACATCACATCCCCCAGTTGGGCAATCTCGGTGTGAGGACGAAGGGAATTACTGGACATGGGTTTATCCCCATGGATTTTAATGAGTGTTTATCAGCATTAGGAGAAATCAGCAGCGAGAGGTGTCATGGGGAAGACGGGGTTATTGGCTTTTTCCCCCCTCTGAAAAAGGAAAAACCCAGCATCATAAATGCTTTCCTATACATTCGGAAGCGTCTTCCTTGGAGGGAGGAAGAATAGGAAGACTGCAGGCGGCTGCGTTCCATATTTTGGGAAGTTATTCCCGGTCTGTGTCACACATGAATAGTGGTGTTTATTTGCTAAATGAAGTCTGGTGTGGGGATTGTTTGGTGGCCACCGGCCACTAATGAACTTTGCTTCCTTCACCGCCACCCAAAAGAGAAGTAGTCAGAGGCTACTGGTGATTAACTGGGCAGGAAGGGATAAGGGCAGAGGAGCTCGCTTGTTTGTACAGTGAATAACGCAACAATTAGTGGGCTATTAAACACATATGCTCATTCTGCATTTGTTCTATAAACAGTTTCTGCAGCGTGTTGAAGGTCTCTGCTCGCTCTGAAGCACGCCATGCCAAGGAGTGACTTTCCAGCTCACCTTGGGAGCGGGTGTTTGTCCAGGCTCTGGGGTAATTCTGGGCTGCAGTAGGTAAATGGAAAAAATTTGCTAAGGCTTCTGGTGCTCGCTTTGGTTTTCAGTGTGGTAGAACTGACGGCAGGGTTGTGTAATGTGTATAATGGCCTGGAATCCAATACTGCTGTTTGTGTTACCTGCAGCCCAACATGTGCAGTCTGACCTGTTTTAGGCACCAGGGCAGCACGGCGGGGCGATTCCTGCGACAAGGCTCTGTCTCTTTGCCAGGACAGGAGGGTAATGTCTTCGGTTGCTCGAGTTTGTTCTTGGGCTCAGAATCATGTCTGGGGATTACACAATCCAAAAGTGATCACCCAGCCGGGCGAGCTGCCACTTGGTTTGAGTGTCCCTGGTGCCAGGGCAGTCGTGTTCCTGGTGTGGAGCTGGGCCATGTGTGCCGCAGGACTATGGACAACCAGATCTTTGCTGTCTTGAGTCCCTCCTGCTTGGGTCTCTGGCTAAATTGTCCATGGCCTGGTGGGGAAAACAGTCATGGATCTATATACTGATGCCCAGCTCTGTGTTTCAGCAAGCTGCTTCCCTGTAGCATACAGAGATCATGGTGCTGCCGCTGAAGAGGTTCAGGTCACAGGGCTGCTGGCTCCTTGAGAGGATTTCATTCTCCAGTAGCTCACTGGGTCCATGGAGGACACCTTAAGATGTTGCCTGCCTGCTCCTTGCAAAACTTGCTACCCCTGAAACTGCTTCCACACAGTTGTGAAACTGAGCGCTGAGCCCCACAGCTGAGGGCTGAGCAGGGGAGAGCGCGTCCCAGGTCAGTCGGTCCCCTGGTGAACTGCAGTGTTTTAGCCCACAACAGCTCCTGCATCTCCGAGGAACGTAATTTGATGTTAGCTTGGAGTTTCCTGCGTTCCCTTTGGGGGTGTGTACAGGCCTTCCCCCCCCCCCCCCCCGAAAAAGCAGGGCATGGCTTTGCCCTGGGGGCAAGAGGCTTCCGGCTTTGCTGCCATCCATGGTGAGGTACAAAGGATCTCCTCATGCCCCTGCCTTGTTTTCCTCTTTCATTCCTTATCCTGGACCCTGTCCTCCATGCTTCATGTTGAGATGGCGTATCTATCCTCACCTAAATCACATGGATGCCCCCATCCGTGGCATTCATCCTTTGATTTTCACACTCACATCCTGGGGTTTCTGGGCAAGCAGGGACCTTACCCCAGCATTTGGGCACTGCATGGCAGCCCCGGGTGTCACTTGGCAGTAGGTGCATCTGCTCACACTGTAGGTGCTGATGGCGTGTGAGCAGCGTTAGGGCTGTTCCTGGAGCCCTTAGCTGGGAATTTCCCAACTTCCACAGGTGTATTTGAGCTCTCTATGGCATGAGGAGCAATGCAGTGAGAGCGTGGGGAGTGTCGTGTGGGAACAGCGTGCCTGCAGTTGCACACCTCTCTCTGGTACCCGGAGCTTATGTGTTGACCTAAGCAGAGCTGATGGAGGCCAGGCTCAGCTCAGCAGCCCTGGTCCTGGCTTCATGACAGCCCCATGATTTTAAGAGGATGTGAAGGGGGTTGTAGCATCCCTGCTTTGGTCGGTGCATGATGAATGGGGCCTCCTGCGCCCATTCTGCCTCTCTGCCCCTGCTCCGCAGAGTGTTTTGAACTGAAGCCACTGGGTTGATTCACTGGTGAACTTTGGTAGATGCACAAATATTTATTGGGAGATAACCAAGGCACATTGCCCCTGTGCTTCGCTACCTGACTGCGTTTTGGAACCGTGCTCTGATAGATGTGGCTTCACAAGTCATCTTCCCCATGCTTTCTGTGCTCAAACCAACCGTGTCAGAAGGGATTTCTTGAGGGCTGGGGTTAAAGTGGCCCCTGGTAGTTGCAATTATTGAAAGAACTTTTTCAGACTTGGCTTTTAAAGCAGGTTGCCTTCATCTCGCTGTGTTTAAAGCACAAAACACAAAATGAAGGCTCCTGCTGTCATTGCAGGGTCTTTAGGGTAATGCGCATTCATGCTGACGGGGGAATTGAAAGCTGCTTGCAGGTGTCAGGAGGAGAAGAACAATCCGGCTTTCGAATCAAAACTCATTGAATTATCTTCAAGCTTTTTGCATCATTCCTCCTTTCCTGTAACCTGTTTTTTCCTGTCCTATTAATTCACTGATGCTGTAGTCCGTCAAAATTGAAGCTATTACGACATCGGGAGCATGAGTCGGTGACATGACTGCATGAATCAGAGGAGGCTGCTGGAGAGGAAGCTCTTTGTACACGTACATCTCCTCCCCATCAGCAGAAATGGGACAGGATATGCAGAACACACTGAACTGCTAAACTCCTGCTAAATGGTCTTAATGTTGACCTGAATGTGGCACCTCCCATGTGAAGGAAGGGGACAAAGGGACGGTTTAACGTTGTGCATGAGGAATGTTTTGGCCTGTGGCAGTTTCCTTTTAATTATTTAGGGTAGCTTTTTCTCTCAGCCCTGTACCATTTGGATCTGCTCAAATTATAGATTCATCTCTCTAGTTTTCAAATTGCACGGGAAAGAATTGTCTGTAATTTCCAGCTGAAGTGACGTACAGTTGCTATGGGATTTGGTGGCAAATTAGAAACCCATTCTGCTCTTTTCTTTTATACTGGTGGTAGCAGGCTGGAGAAGTAGTTCTAATGGGTGCTGTGCCAAGGGAACATAGGACGCTTCTGACAGAATCCTCAGTGCTGTTCTTCAAACCTGATCTGCTGCTTATCACCAAATTGTAAGCAGCATTAATTGGAGGAGTTGAGTTTGGCTGTGAAGAACTGCTTTGGAGCAGTGCTGGGGCAGTGAGGCTGCACATTAACCCTTGAGGTTCTTTTTGAGGCGAGGTTGTGGTGTTTTGTTAAAGATAGGCAAGTGGAGTGTTCTGGCACTCCTATCAGTGGCTCCAGCAGCTGGATCCCGGTGACTGTATTCATTGCCAGCAAGACTAAACCCTTGCTCCTCCTTTTTTCTAGAGTTGGTTTCTTATTCCACTGCAACAGCAGCAAAGGGAGCAAGGCAAGCTGGTACAGTGCTGGGGTTTGCTGCTGTCTGCAGCCTGTCCGACCCAGCACAGGGTGCAGGCGCATCCCCTCGGAGCAGCCTATCTCCCAGTGACCTCTTCCCTGGGCAGGCTGTGCTGCCCGAGTCCCTCCTCGCCATGGGGCAGCAGCTCCCAGCGAGGAGCCCCTGGCTGATCCTCCAGCAGCAGGTTTTCTCCTGAGCTGTGTGAAGTGCTCTGGCCTGTTCAGTTGGGTTTTGTCATCGCGCTGCTTGGCAGAGGGATGGTGGCTGTTGAAATAGTTCCCTTGCATGGTGCCGACTGTTGGGACAGCAGAAGAGCCTTTATCACCGGGGAGGGAGGGGAAGGTCTGTAAAAGCATTTGAGGTTAGGAATCCAAGGTGTTATCTCCTCAGCAATTTACACATCTCAAACGATTGCTCTGCCTCCAACTTGTAAGCATGAACTTGTGCAGCGTCTCCAAATCCCTGGGGTTTGTGCATGTTGAAAACGGGAAGGGACAGACTGCATGCGTCACTCCCGTGCTGATTTGTGCCAGCTAATCCATGGGAGAAGAATACGTTTTGGCTGACTTAGTGGTTTTGCTGCTAATGCACAAGAGAATGCATTTGAATGGATGGAGTGGCTGCACGGGTTTAGGTAGATGTTGAAGGGGCACCGTGTGTCTGGGATCCTGGACCAGATACCCTCATTTGGGAGCACAGTCCTGTAACACACTGGCTTGGTTTGGGGGGAAGGAGTGGAGAAGTTGAGGGGGGGAAGAGTGGTCCTCAGCTCAGCACTGTAATGTCAGGAAGGTTGAGATCAAGTTACCTCTGAATAATTAAGGTTAATGCTGTGTCTGGAGAAGCCATTATCTGGAGTGAGCTTCATGCTAATAATAAAGGAAAGCCTGATAACCTGAACGATGCTAATATTTTATACAGGGTGGATACGGAGGAGACAGCACCAAAACCAGGTTCTGCATTCAGCGTGCCTTAGCTTGACCTAGATGCATTATCCAAGAAAGGAGCTTGGATTTGCTGATAAGAGTTTTCTATAGTAGCTCATGTGTTGCTTGGAAACATCCCATGCACTTAAGGCGACTTTTGCACACCGGGGTAACCCACTCTTGCCTTTTGACTGGGGGCTATGGGTTGTTTTGTTAGGGGGCTTTCCCTAATTTATAAAGCAAGGAGCCTGCAGACCCCCTGAGCAGCTCTTTGCAGGGTGTCTGTCACTGCTGCGCTGGGAGAGCAGGTTTCTGAACTCCAGTCCTTTGCTGCAGTGAAAAGGCAGCCCAGAAAAAACACTTCTCCGAGCGCTGGGTCTCTCCTTTCTTTACCTTGGACTTGTGCCCCTTCAATTTAAAGAAACAAGCATTTGCTCAACTCAGAAAGAGGTCACTGCTTGTGTGGAGGGCTTGACTTAGCTGCCCACCTCCACCCGCCTTGAGGCTTCCCTGATCTGGTACAGCCTCATGGCAGTTAACCCTCTGCACTCCCTCTGTGCAGCAGGACTTTGCTTGCCTTTGGTTACACAGGAGAGATTGCTTTAGCCCAAGGCTGTCATGGAAAACCAGGATCTTTTACTTCATTGTCATTCTTTTCAGGCCAGCCTCCACCACCAGTTCCTCTTCCTTCTTCCATGCGGAGCCTGCGAGCATCCTGGGAGGCTCTGGGCATGGCCTGGGCAGGAAAGCAGGCCGATCTGGAGACAGTGTCCTGAGGGGCAATCTGTGCATAGCACTGTGAGCAAAGGCTTGAGCCAAGTCTAGACCATGGTGCTGGGCTTTCATGGCAGACACAAACGTTCTGCTTTAGGTTCACGTCCATGTGTGGCGGCGTTTAGCAAGTGACGCTTCCTGAAGTCAGGGAGCTGCTAAACCTTTGTAGTATTTAGATTTCATCAGTACAAACATCCTCTTGACTACTTGGCTTGGCTATTTGGTGACCTCCATCGTTGAGCTGATAGGTTCTTGCTTTGACAAGAGCAGCACCTGAGGCCCAGGCAGCTCTGTCCTGCAGCACCAGTGCTGTCAGGAGAGCTTGTGCTAATTGTCATTATTTAGGAAGAGCCAATGCGTTACTTAGAAGCCCATCAGGATGGAAGAATCCATATCACTATGCCCAAAGGATCCATATTTTCTATAACTGAGGTGGAAGAGGCTAATTTAATCTTTTTTCTTTATTCTTACCCGCTGAGGGCCTGTTCCATGATGGGCTGCAATCAATACATTATGTGCCAGTTGTGGTTATTTGAATCATATTTCCACATTTCAGTGTCTAGACTTGATGTTTGTGTGAGTTTTGTTGTACCTTTCCAGCTCCAGCGCTGATTTCAGTTGGTTTTGGCTCCTGGTTTCTATGAGAAAATCAAATAGGCTGTTTCTGTCTTTCCCAGTCCCTGAGAAAGAAGGGACCAAGGGAAGAATTTGGGAGGCTTTTTAAGCTCCTTTGCCACCATTTTGCTCTCTTCTGAGAGAATCTGTGTGTGGATGAGCAGGGTTCTGCCATTCGGTGATGGGCAGACGAAAGCAAACACAAACCACTGATGGCTGGAGATAAATCTCTCCCTGGTTTTTGCAGTGAGAAGCATCTGCTGGGAAGATGTCTCGTGGGCAGTCAGGGCCAGCAGCAGTGACTAGGCACACCTTTTAGAAATAAAGAACTCGATAATCCACAAAGTAAGAGTGTTTGTTGGGTATTTAATTGACTGCAACTACTGTGCTTCACTTCAGCCGGCAGCTTTCTTACACTGGCAGGTCCTCAGCACTGTGGATGTGGCTGTATTTACAGTGACCAGGAGGCTTGGTCTGTGTTTGCTAAGTCTGAGTTTCTCTGTGATGCTCAGAGAAGCTGATAATGACATGCACCCAGATGACGTTCATCTTACTGTGACCAGCAGGTAGGACAGGCTTCAGCAGCATTAACTGCCAGAGGAAGCATTGGCTTGTGCAGAAAGTAGTGTCTAAACCTGAGCTGAGGCTCTTCACCTGGTGCTGGAAACAAAGCTCCTGCTCTATAGCAAAGTGTATTGTGGATAAATCGGTGAAAGGAAATAATGTTCCCAACTCATCATTAACTTGCAAAGCCATGAAATTTAAAAGGCTTCAGTGCATCAGAACAGCAAGAAATCCTGGTGTGCAAAGAGCCCAAGCTGCAGTTCCAACTTCTCCGTGCATCCCTGCCTGTGTATCAGCCCTCTGCTCCCGTTCCTGCCTGCTGCTGGAGGTGATGCTGTTGCTAGAGCCGTGGCTTCACCTCTGCAGGGAGCTGAGAGTAAGTTCTTCCATTCCTTTTGGATCCAGGGTTCCGAGCCAGGCATGGGCGGAGGAGTGAGGAAGCAGATTTTCCACCCAGCCTGAGCTTGGGCAAGAGGAAATGGTGCCTTGGGAGCCATGGAAGGGAGTGGGTCGGCTCCTCCTGGGCTCACCTTCCCCGCAGCAGGCTGGGGAGGGAGCAGCCCTTGCTCACAGGGAGAGCGTGAGCTCTGCTGGGCCTTTGAAGCTGCTCCCTGCGCGTCTGACACTGCCCGAGGTGTGTGGCCTCATTAGGTCCCAGCAACTCAGTAACTCCCTGACTCGTGGGGCTTTAACACGGGCCCAGAACCGAGGCGTCAACGTGTGATTCAGAATGAAACTGCTATAAAATGACTGGAGCTGGGAAGAGGTTGGGGCAGGTCAGAGAGTGGAACAGCCGCTCTCGCAGGGTCTCTCCATGTGTGTGTGATGCTGCAGCAGGCTGGGCTGAGCAGGGCTTTGCTCTGAACCCAGCCTTCCTACGTCACTAAAATAGGTTTCTGCAAATGCTGGTGGCACCTGTGGGTGCTTCCAGGGCTGAAGCCCCAACCGTGACCTCTCCTGCTGCTCCTCACAGAATTAACAACTTCTGCTCCCATAAATAGTCTCCTAAGAAGCGCGTAGGAGCTCTGCTGCCCAGTTCCTGTTCAGAGGTGCTTTCAGAGCTCACAGGGCAGCTGGGTTTGATGGGAGTGTGGTGGTCCTGTCCTTGGCTCTGCTTCCTCCTCTTTGTTCTAGTCAGTAATTCAAAGAGCCTTTAGTTGCCAGTGCACTTGTGCTCTTCATGCTAAGGTAGGGAAGCTGCTGGTGCTTCTCTTTGCTTTTCCTGCTTTAAGACCTGAAGTGCCTCAGTGGGGCCCATGTTCCCTGTAGCCACTGAAGAGGTGAGGGTGGCTCTGGGGTTCCGTGCACCTTGGAGGTGGTCTGGCACGCAGAGGGATGGCTGCTGACCCTTGTCTGTACTCCAGAAAGAAAGGGTGGTTTTGCAAAGGCCAGCGATGCAGCCGAGCAAGAGCATTGTGATAAACCAGTTCTGCCAGGCTGGAGTGGAGGAGCAGCTCCGTGCTGAGGGAGAATTCCAAAACGCAGCTCTAGTAAGGAATGGCTTTTTGGTTGGTCTTTAGAAATAGATCTTGGCTGGGTTTGAAATGTGCACGTTGACACGGAACGTGGTGTTATTCAAACCCCTGGCCAATCGAGAGGCCTGATTCTGAAATCATTTATGATTTAATTAAGGACTTTGTCCTTAATGCATTACAGTGGTACAGTGGTGGTCACTGTGTTACAGGCGAGGAGACTTTCTTTTTGGGTTCTATAACATGAAGGAAAACCAGATTTTGTACCCGGAAGGTTTGGTGTTGCAGTGGAAGGTGTTTCCATGACCTTCCTGCTGGGTCTCTGCAGTCTGCACTGGGGATGTAGCTAACGTATGTGCGCGTTTTAGCTCCCTCTTACGATTAAGGCCATTTAACTCCCTGTAAAGACCTTTTACTTGTCATTAAGACTAAACTGTATGGCCGCTGATGGCAGAAGCAGCACACTTTTATTCTAACCTCAGATGGGCTCAGTTAAGGAAGCAAAACCTTTCAGTTAACGAGAACTTGCAGGGTTATTATATTTAGACCAAAACCTCTGGTGAGACAATTCAGAGCCGGCTCAGTGGTCCCACCACTGCTTTTGCATGTAGGAGCTGGGTTAACGCCACCACTCACCCTCTCCGGCAGGAGAGATTCTCTGTCTCCATGGATGGAATCCGTGGGGCTGGGGAGTCTTTGCACAGCTCTGGGGCCAGGATCTCTTCATGGCTTTGCTGTTCTTATTGGCCCGTTTGTGATGTTCGCTTGTGGGATTTGCTGGGGCTGGAACGTTTGCAGAGGTGTCTGCAGAGGGTGTGGAACACGTGAGGTTAGAGAACGCAGTGGGCTTGTCTTGCTCCATGCCTTCAGCTGGGTTTGTGTTGCACATCTTCCCTTGGGAACAGAAAAACCCAGGTGTTTGTGGTGACTTTATCACTCACCCCCCCGTGATGTTGATAGGAAACTTCATTCATGTCCCTGTCGAACCCTGTTGGGTTGTGTGCCCAGAGTCCTGGTCTGGAGCTCCAGTCTTTGCTTGAAGGCCAAAAGAAGCCCTGTCTGAGCATCCTGCTTTGGCTTTTGAGGTTGATCTGTCTGGTGGGGGGGAAGGGGTGGTTGGATTTCTCTGGGGTTCCTTTAGGATCCAGGCTCTGCTGCCTCTGGTTTGTCCTCACTTCCTCCAGCAGGGCTGGCTCTGGCTCCCTGAGGAACATGTGAAAATCGCCTTAAGTAGAACTGTGACAGCCCAATAATTACGCTTCCCTGCAAGTGACAATAGGATAGAGTTGGGCACAAGGAGAGAACTGGTCCGGGCTTGTTTTCCTGGGCTCAGCAGTGTGTGTGCTCCGAGATGGTTGAACGGGTTCCTCAATCTCATCTCCAAATTGCTGCTCTATATGTTTTCTTTTTTTTTCCTCTTGCAAGAAAAGTAGTAAAGCTGTGTGGAAGATAAGGATCGCAGTGATGCTTCAGCAGCTCCTTTAAGCCATTTTATGAGCACATAAGCAAGTGAATCAGCCCTGGTGTCTTGATATGCCCTAAAATGAATTAGACTTTGGTAAGCAGATTCGCTGGGTCAGAACTGCTGTATTTTCCTGACAAGATTGCAGTGGGGAGAGTGCTCTTTCCAGTCCAGCCTCGGGGTTGTGTTGTTCATTAACTGGTAGTCCCTCCTGTTTACCCTGGCTGATAAGTACTGCACTCAGAATGGCCAACAGTGCTGATGCCGTCAGAGCTGCCCTTCACAGCGCTGCTCAGGGGCTTTATGGCTTCTTTTACTGACAGGTGGGGTTTTGGAGCTAAAATGCAAACAGACAGAACATCCGTCTCGGAATCATGGAAACCAGCTCCCCCCCCTTGTTCCTAACAGCCTGGAAACGCTGCTCTGGGTACAAAGGGTATTTAAAAGTCTGACATGTCAGGCCAGCAACGTGCTGCTGCTTAGTGAGGCTTAAAGCCAGTGCGTGGAGGGACGTTGAGCAGCAGAGTGGAGCTCTTCTTGCTCACCTGTAAAGGGGTTTGAGTTCTCTGCTGTTTGACAGCACGTGTGGGTTCCTGGATGAAAAGCCACTGAAGTGCTTCCAAAATGCACGTTTTAAATGATTCCTTCCTGCGCTTCACAACGTGGTTCCCCCCTCCCAGCCTTGGCCTCTCGCTGCCCTGTAGCCACCATTCAGCGTGATGCTGAGGAGGGCCTGCAAGGCCCGTTACTTCATCACTGTCTTGCTTAAACCCTCGCCTCCCTCCTCCCCAAAGGGTCACTTGACATTGGACTAAAGCTCTTGAGCCTTCAGCTCCTTGCTCCGTTGGGTGTTTGAATGTCTGAGGGCTCCTGCTCTCATCCTGTTCCCCAGCACTTCAAGCTCCAGTACTGGAATTTCAGCACCTTCAGCCTCGCCTCAGTCTTTTCGGCTCTTTGACTGTTCTCCAGTTAAAACTAGGTCAGAAACAACTGTCAGCTTCTGATAGTTCACTGTTCCTGTTTTATAAGTTGCAACCCGCTGTCGCTGGCTTGAATTTAACACATGAAATGTCTCCTCTTGCTCTACGTGAGCAGCCTGACATCAGAGCTGGGAATAATACCTTGGCTGTAAAAGCAACGTTACCTCGATGAGTGTGAGGAGGTGGATTGTCTGTTTGTTACACATGATGCCCAAGATGTCAAAGGGAAAGGTTTTCCCCACAAGCTCTCAGTGCGTGTTTGCAGTCAGCCTGTGCACAGGCAGGTTCTAGCTGTGAATAACCACCTTCTCCCTCCTCCTTAACCTGATGGGTGAAGGAAAGATGGCTTAACACTCAGATGGGTGATGAGTACAGGAAAGTGGGAGCTGGAAGTGATTGCACACGTGCTCTCTGGCTGAGTTCTGGCTCATTCAGCACTGTGGTAAGGCTGTTATCAGAGGGGTGCTTGATGTTTGAGGCAGAGCGCTTTGTGCAACCCACCTGGTGTAACTTCAGAGAAGCCTTCCTCCTCTCTTTGAGCTGCCGAGCAATAGTGGAGTTCTTGGGCATTCTGGCATTCATGGGACTTAAATTCAGTGAAGCTTATGGAGACCACACTGTTCAGTTGTACCCATGGCTCAAATCGGAACCCATTGAGGGTGGGAAGGGTCAGGGATGGAGGTGCTGGGTAGCTGGAAGTTCCATCTCCTTTCGGAGGAAGCACTGAAGCCTTCATTCAAGGGATCTTCTGCTGGAGGAATGGCCTTTAAAGCATTCATCTGAGAACACCTAAAACCCCTTCAGGACTCTTGGCTCCCAAAACTGTTGGAGGAAAGCCTTTAGGGAAAACCGGAGCTGCTGTTCACCCTTCCCAGAGTTGGCAGGTTTGGAGGATTCCGTTGCCTTCAGACAGTTGGGGTTTGGTTTGGGTTTTTTCCTCAGCCCTTTCCCAGTTTCCCAAGAGCTGCAGTAAATTCTGCTCAGAACCAAGCAGTGCTGCCTGCAGGAGGTGGCTGCCGTGGGACTTGGAGCATGGATGTTTGATGGGATTCTTGCCAGACTGGGGTCTCTCTCCATTGGCTGGTAGTGTAAATGCTGCAGATGCTGGAGCTCTTTTCTTAAGAGAATATTGAATTATTCCACTTTCTGGGATTTCCAGTCTCTAGGAAGAGCAGGAGCTGTCTTTGGAGGAGTTTCTTGTTGCAAACAGGGCTTCCAGGCAGATCCACGTGTGCAAGCACACAAGGCTGAGGCTTTGCTTGCGCTTTAGAAATCCCAATATTTGCCTTCCGTTTTCCTGCCCTCTCTTTAGCTTCCAGTCTCTGGGAACAGATATAGCATTGCTGAAAGATACCCACCATTTAACTTCCCCCCTCCAGACAATTCCTTGTAAGTAGCAAAACAAAGGAACTTGTTTCTAAGATTTGTGCTTCAATGTGTTGCACTGGATTTGCCAGCACAGCGTTATCTTTGTACGAGTGCTTTGGGAACTGGGGTTTCAGCTTGGTTTATGCTTTCCCGGATTTACCTTCCATTGCTTTTAGTCTGAGTTCCAGAAGCAAAAGTCCCTTCAGGAAAAAGGTGGTAAAAATAGCTGTTTGTGTGCAATTGTGCTGCTTCCCAGCATGCCTGTGGGGAAGAGGGACTTGAACTCTGTCTTGGGGAGAGCAGGACAAGAGCCTGAGATAAAGGTAAGGGGGTCTGAGTGGACAGTTTTGATTCAGGCATGCAATGGTGACTGATGAAACTCAATAGGTGTGAGGGCTCCTGGCTCTGGGTTTCAGTGAGGGTCTGGAACAGCCTTTTGGGACCACCAGGAACCCCAAATGAAACTTCCTTTTCAGAGAGATGAGAGAATTGTGTTGAAACACTGAGGAGAGAAGGAAACCTCCTGTGTTACTGCACTGACAAGGGGCACAGTGGTTTCTGAGCTCCTAGTGCTTCCTAATTGATGACCAGACTACGAGCAGTTGTACTGGATACTGAAAGCTGCACGGGGATGTGAAGGGTTTTCTTTCTCAAAAAAAAGCCTTTCCTTCCCAAGCCTTTGGAAGTCATGGGAGTTATTTCCTGACGCAAACCCCACTGAGTAGCCCTGCCTTGGTAATAGGGAAGTTGGTGGGATCAAACTGCACATAATCATCCTTTAAGCGCTCGTGGCAGTTGGTGTCAGGCACAAAGAGCGGAGACTTTCTGGTTACTGCTTCTCTTGCAGGATTTAATGAGTGGGTCTCCCTCAGCTCCCTGGAAAAGCAGAGATGAAAAACACAGCATAAGAAAAGAGTGCTGTTCCACTGGGAAACGTGCTCAGAGGCTCCAAACCTGGATTCCCAAATGAGGCTTCTGCATCAGTGCTGAAGATGTGTAACTGTGGTGGATTAATTGGGAGCCAGGGGCCGTGATGCCATAGACCCACCTTTCTCTTCTCCTGTTTCTCCCAATGCACGCTCCCTTTGACTCCAGGGTGTGGATTTGGACTGGTTTCCAGCTCTGGCCAGGTGGAGACCTGCAGCCACCTGGTACCCATGGCATCGACCTGAGCTGGGAGTCCTGGAAGTAGCAGAAGTGGGATCCAGTCACCGGCAGGCCACTGGGAGTCTGCAGTGCCCCATCCCTGGCACTGTTCAAGGCCAGGTTGGACACAGGGGCTTGGAGCAAGCTGCTCCAGTGGAAGGGGTCCCTGCCTGTGGCAGTTGTTGGAGCTGGAGGAGCTTTAAGGTCCCTTCCAACACAGACCACTCTGTATTTAGAAGTGTGTGGCTCTTAAAATGAGCTAGGCTATGGCTGTATCTGTCCCCAGAGATTGTTCTCTTTGCAGTGTCTCTCTCTGCAGTAACCTGTCCCCTAACAGGTGAGCCCTTTGCTGCCGACAGGTAGATATAACTCTTCCGTGTCCTCTGAAGTCCCAGGTTTGTTGTCTACAAAAGCAAAGGCTGTATTTTCTTTGGGGGCAGACCATTGCATCCTTGCAACATCATTTGTGGCCATTTCTGATCATGTGTGTGTGTTCATACTTACCACAGATCAATTCTGTATCCATCTTGGTGCTCAGGAGAGGGAGTTACTCCATTTGTTTGTATTGCCATGGAGATACAGGGATTGCAAGAAGTCTTTTGGTGGTTCCTGCTCCTGGGGAGGAGTTGGTGCTGCTCTGCTGTAGCCAGGTTCTCCTATGGCCAGCCAAGGTCTCCTGCTCTACAGCGACTCTGTACCAAGTCACAGTACCTTAATTATTCCTCCAAGGAATTGAGCATCCCTTTAATTTTCTTCCTGAAAGGCTTTGCCTAAAAGGCATCTGTGTGGCTTCCCTTCCCAGTGGAAAACTACTGTGCCTCGTGCTGGCCAAACACCTTGGCCTGATGATGGGAGCAGCGTGTGGTTTGTCCTGGGAGTTTTCAGCCTATGCAGTGAGCAGGAGCTCCTTCCCCAGAGCCACCTTCATGGGACGGGTGGTCTGGTGCTAGGGGGGATCAGAGCAGCGTGCTTTGTGTCAGAGGTACCTGTGCTTTGGAGGCTTAAAGGTTTCTTTTTGCAAAGCCAGGATCAGCAAACCCCCATCCTTTAGTTCTGCGCTGGGAAGCAAAGACTCCTGTGAAGCACGGCCGGGAAGTTGGACTTGATGTTACCAAGATGAAACAAGCAGATTTCACTGGGCTGGAGCATAAAACTTCAGCTGCCCTTGGTGTCAGACACGATGGGGGTGAGCTCTGCGTGGGTTGTTCAGTGCTGTGGAGGGAGCTTCCTACCTGGGACAAGGGAAGGAGAAGGATGGGTTTGAGGAGCTGGGTGGTTTGTGCCCAACCCTCAGGTCAGCCTCTGCTCCCTTGAGTGCTGGGGAGCCAGTTTGCTCCCATAGGTGCTATTTCTCCCTCCTGTCCCCTAGTTCTTTACAGAAAGCTCCCTGGCCTGTGTCTCACAGTGCTGGGCAGGAAGGGTTCCTCCCTGCCCTGTGTCGCTGCCTGGGGCTCTGTTCTTGCAGTTTAAAGTTTCCAAATGAATCCTACAGCGAAGAAACCGATTGATGGATACATTGGGTTTTACTCAGGAGGCTCTTTTGAGCTCAGGAGGTCCAGGCATGTGTGAGAGAACGGGCTCCATGGCCAGCTCAGCTCTCGGGCCTGTGGGGTGGCATCTTGATGACAGGGGACTTTAATTGCTTTCTGCTTTGCTGATACAAGCTGTTGGCCATGCTGGGGCCGAGGCTCTGCTTTACATTGCGGGCACAAAGCTTTCTGATTATTCTACACTTGTGTTTTGGGGGGGGTTGTTCCATTTCTTTAACTTACTCGTGTGTCTTACTCCGTGTTTCCACCCAGGGTGTCTCAAGTGGGACAGTATCTTTGATGCTCGGATGCTGTTATGATGCTGTGCTCACACTGCTTCCTGTGAATGCTGAAGTCCTGTAACTCAGCCACACTTTCAGTAATGACAGGAGGTTTTGGGGGGTTTAACTGATGTTTTTAGTAACACTTCTTTCCTGTTTTATCAGGAATTGCTGCATTTTGAGCCTGGAAAGGTGAACTCCCGAGGAAGCTGCTTTTGTGCTGGAGTAGGCGCTTCCTATGATGCAGTTAGCACCAGGGAAGCCAATGTGTATTTTGCAGCTTAGCAATTAAACACTTTCAAATGCACAGCTTGGCCTTTCTGGCTGACATTAAGAGCTCTTGAGCATTTTATTGCTGCTTGCTCTGTGTTCTGCCTGGGAGTTGTAGGTGCTTTAATGCTGCAGTGACAATCTGCAGCCATTAATGTGTATTAGGAAAGCGATAAGCCAGTTCCCAGAGTCATTGGGAAGTCTCCAGCTCCTAAACCTTCATCAAAAGCACCTTCTAAAGAACGATTTGTGCTTCTGCCCCACATAAATGCTTGTTTTCAATGCTGAGGAGGGGAAATGGGGTAGAAGAGTGGTGGGTTCAGAAAGAGGTGGTTTTGTTCTTTGCTCATGGAAGTCACAACCAGGGTGATGTCGACTGAGGAGCAGATGTTCCTGCCCCTTGTCCCTGTGGCTGCTGGCACCTCTCTTGAGTCGAAAGCTACTTTGCTTCAGTAGCTGTGGATTTACGTGGCCTTTCCAAGGCTCCCTCCCCGACAGTGTTCTGTTTGAATGGCAAAACTGTAATTGTCAGGTCTCAGCAGGCTCGCTCCATCTCAGTCTGTGTCCTCAGCGTCAAAAGAGCTCGCTGGGAGGCCTTCAGTTGCAGATGGAAGTTGTGTTGCAGGCAGACAGTGGTTTGATTCCATAAGTAATAGATGTGACACAAAAAAAGAATATGCAGGAGGCTTCTTACTGCTGTGTTTCTGGTGGGAGGCAAATGCAGGCCTTGAAAGAGTGGAATGTCTTGGGAGAAGTCTTTTTGTCTCTACCTAATGCGCAGTGCTTCTCTCCTGGGCCAGCTTTGGCTAATGACTGCCAGGAAGCTTCACACACAGGCCCTGGAAGTTGTGGCTATATTCAAAGGTATTTGTTTCCCCTGGGGTTTATATATCTTGCTACTAATGAACTTTGGGACTCGGAGGCGTCTCTTGCGTGCCTGTCACAACGACACACTGGATATACTTGCTTTGGGTTTGCTCTGTTGGACGTTGCAGGATGTAGGTGGTGTATTTAAAACTAAATGAAACCCTGAAGCTCTGCTCAGGTCTGCAGCCAGGTCTGCTCAAACCAAGCATCCTCCCGGATTGGGATCTAACCCTTTCCTTGTCAGCCTTTGCCCAGTTGTGCTGAGAAGCTGGAGGAAGCAGGGGAGGGAGTTTGCCTGCATTTGGACCCCACTGCGTGGGCACCAGAAACATGAACCAGTCATAACCAAAGCCGTAAAGAGGAACTTTGGGTTTGGGCAAGTCTGAGATGTATGGATTTGAAATGAGTTCTGTTTGTCCTCAGTTTTGCATCTGGTTTCTGAGCTGCAGCAGCTTTACCCAGCTGGGACTGCACGTGAGTGTCCAAAGTGCCCTGCTCGTGCCAAGGGGGGGGGCAGCAGGATTTGATGGTTTCTATGTATATTTATTGGAATTCTTGCTACTAATTTCAAGTGTTACATTCTGGAAATCATTCCCTTGTTCCCACAGAAATAAGGGGAAGCTTTCATTTGCTCTGCTCCACGTTTGGACTCTTTAGCAGTCAAGAAAACAGGCAAATACACCAGTCAAAACCCCAGGCAAATCCTATGTATAGACAAATATTTTCCATAGGACACTGCCTCCAGTATAAATTCCAGTAAATGCAGAACAGGGCTTCTCGAAACAACATTTTCCTGAATGCTCTGTGTTTCCCTGAAGAAACGGGGACGTTTCCAACTGCTTACTTGACCTCAGGATTTCAAATGGCATTCCTGCTCCTCTGCAGAGGGATCCCATCCAGCTTTTCCACTATAGGTTTTTAAAACCTCAGGTCAGCTTTGCTCATACCCAATAATGCAAAACTAATGAAATCCGTTCAATTCTTGGGTGTTTTGTCAACACTTTCTTGTTTCTCCTGCTCTTTACTCAGGCTTCCATGTGCCATATGTGGAGTATTTCAGTGTGAGGAGCTGTTTGTGCATTGCCACCACCTCTTGGAGCCCATAGCAAAGGTTACAAGCTCCCCTCTAGCATGGAAAGCTCC
This sequence comes from Pezoporus wallicus, assembly GCF_028554395.1. Lineage (NCBI taxonomy): Eukaryota > Metazoa > Chordata > Aves > Psittaciformes > Psittacidae > Pezoporus > Pezoporus wallicus. Next base: position 507,073 of record NW_026640128.1, read on the forward strand.
AGGCTGATGAGCGTAACACTATGCTAATAAAAGCCAAATGGGTTTGTGGGAGCTGTGGGCATGAGTGGCTTTTTGGTTTGATCTCATGACTTCTGCAGTAACGTTACGGTATCTGGAGCTGGGTCTGTGCGCTTTGATTCCAGTTGGCATCCCAGAGCCGGAGCTTTGTGTGAAGGCTCGTGTGCCCAAAGAGTCCAGCAGGAGCTGGGGCAGGCACTGAACTGGGCACAGAAGCAGGGAAATGCTCCTTCCAGAGAGCACATAAATGAAGTTTTATGGAGAAGAGTGCTGGGTTATCACTGGACATAACCAGAGTCTATTCAGGCCCTGTCTGAGGGGCAGGTAATGTTGCTGAGGCTGGCAATTGACTTTTAGGTAGATCTCCACACGAGTGCAGCCGCACATCTGCGGCGTGGATGTGCCTTTGGCAGTTACTCCTGTGGAGCTTTGGAGCAGTGGCAGTGCAGGAAGGGCTCCCCAGTCTGTTCATGCTCTCTTGCAGTGAGGTGGGAGGAAGCCTCGATGCTCTTTTCTTGCAGATCCACTGCAGGAGGTGGCAGAGTCCTGGCAGGGATTTGCCAGCCCCTCAGTCCTGCGTCAGGAGGTGGTAGCGAGCACCCAGCAGGGATAACCTGTGTGTATCAGGTGTGTTCAGAGGGGCTTTGCTTGCTCCTGGTATGCACAGCACTGCAGAGTTCTTTATTCCTGCATGGCAGTGGCATATCTCCGGTCCCACGCTGCTTGGACCTCTCCAGCATCACTGTCACTGTGATGGATGAGTGTGTTAAGCACAGAGGTGAACATCTGGTGCCTGCTGCCCTGCCAGCAGCTTGTTCAGAACACTTGAACTGTTCGGTTTGTTTTTATCCTCAGCTGCTCCCAGGAGCTGTTCTTCAATACAGAGAGTCTCGTGGAGGAATAGAGCTGGGATGTGTTAGCTGGAGGCTGGTGGGGCTGTGCAGGTGGCCCCGCTGCTCAGATCTGCCTTAGTTGAACGCAGGGGAGAGGTTTCAGCAGCAGCCTTGATTTACCAAAGATGCACTGAACCCTTGTTCATCAAATCACATCCTGAATTGGGTTTGGGTCTTGCATGTTTCCTCTTCCATCAGCACTGTCAACCAACCGGTAGCCAAGGCATCAGGCATGAGCAGAAGGGAAGCAATGCCTGTGCAGGTACAAGGTGGTGTTGCCGAGGAGCCAAGAGCCTTCCTCTCCTCTCCCTAAAAGTGGAAATTCAGACAGTGCAACAACTCTCCAGCATCCAGCTATTCCCTGGGATCCCTTCTGTGGATCGTGGTGGGAGTGATGCTGTTCCTATGGAGCAGGTCACCAATTCCAGCGGTCCCCAGGCACTGATAGCTCAGGAGCCTAGGAATGTTTTGAAGGTTCAAGGAGATAAAGCTCAAGTTTGCCACTGAATCCACGTTAAAGTTGGAGCTTGCACATTTACCTTTGAGCCATTCTGTCTGTGATCAGGGAATTGACGGGTTCTGTGGCTAAAGCCTGTACTTGTGTGCTGTTATCACCTCGCTACTCCCCTTGCTGTGCTCTGTGTTACCCTCTTATTGTGCTGAAGTCATTTCCCAGCTGGAACTGCAGCACCTCCCAGATCTGTAATGAGCTGGACAAGATCCCCGTGGAGTTTTGTGGAGTTTTCCTCTTCCAAATCCCCATTCTTTCGCTGTTTCAAACGCCTCTTTGCTCCGGTATGTTCATGTGGATTGCTGGCCGCGCCGCGCAGCGCGCGCTGACACCGTGAGCGCAGCGCTGGCTCTGAACAGCGCGCTGTGGTATGCGGTGTCGTGGCACTCCAGGAATCCAGGCATCTCTGTACGAAGAGCAAGATGTTGTTTATTGTTTCTTTATAAAGGTTGTTTCGGGTCTATAAAACTCGCTGTACAGCACAGAGCGGGTGCTGTCGCCTTCAAGCATATTCTTGCTTTACTCACTGCCATAAATATCTAGTAACTATTTAGGGTGTGAGGCAGAGCTGTTAAATCGCATTGGATGGGCTCTGAAAAGGCTCTGAAGCCTGTGTCTCGGTATGAGCTTACTCATCTGGGCTCCACGGATGTTTTCCTGCTAGGAAATATATTTCTTTCTTTGTTCATGTCAGCGTGTCGTGGCTTAGATCCTTGAAAGGGGTTTTATGAGAGATGATAAACTCAATGGGCTTGCAAGCCATTAACTCTTGGGCTGCCAAATGTGTTTCTGTAATCCTATGGGAGCTGGTGTGATGCTTTCTCATGTCAGGATATACGATAGGAAAAGGACAATGGACTTTGTCTCCTCAGCCCTTCTTGGTGTTTTTCCCTATTGAAAAGTCTCTCCTATAGATGTGGCAACACAGTCACTTCTCAACGACGTTTCAACCTACTCATCAATTCTTCTGGCCCTTTGGGAGGCTTCCCAGTGGGATCCATGCTCAGTTTTCCCACCCGGTGGAGCATTTCCTTGTGCTGCAGGAGGGTGTCTCTTAGCGTGCCTTGGAATGGTTTATGTGACTTTAGGAAATAAACCCAACGCAGCCACAATCCACCTGGAATGCAAGAAGTAAAAGCTTAGTGGATTCGAGGGGGTTTGGAGCTTGCAGGAGTCTGTGAGGATGGAGGGAGAGGCTGACGGTTGAAATGGGCAAGGGAGCAGCAGGATTTTGCAATGAAGCTGCAGTTTGCTTTTGCAATGGACTGCCAGCTTTCTGCTGGAAAAAAAACATGCTGAAAGGCTCCTCGGCCCTACAGCTGGAACAGATTTCCCCTCAAATATCCACTGTTTAACTTGCAGCTTACACAGCTGAGCTGCTCCCTGCCGGAAAGGTGGAGCAGGAGGGAACTTGGTGTTGCCCATCAGGTGTCATCTCAGAGCTGACAGGAGGGACCATTGGGGATGTTACAGGTTTATCCTTTTTTCTAGGTCCAATTCACTATTTCAGCATTTTTTGGTATATGTTTTTTTTTTGCTTGGAATATACTTCCCCAAAGCTTTTTCCATTAAAAACAGGCAAGTGAAAAGCGCAGGTGACAACTGCAGTGAGTGGGTTTTGGCAGTGGATGTTGGAGCTTTAACTTTCTCTAAGGTAATGTCTTCTTTTTTTTCCCACTTGTTTTTATAGGATGCTGTGACATCAAAACCAGTAATCCAGTTTCAAGGAAGCCAAGGGGTAAGTTCGTGTGTGGGTTGCTTGGAAAGTTCTTCACCATTAATCCAAGTAAGGTGTGTGTTCTGTGTGTCTGCCCTGGCCCTGTTCACAGAGCAATGCTCTGCTTTCTGAGAGGGAGAGATGTGAAGTTGTTTTCTCACCTTGCTACATCCATCACAGCAGCAGCACCTGCATTGCTGGTGGTGGAATTCTGGTTCTATAAGGCCATGCTGTTGGGTAAGAGTAAGGAGAGTTTGCTGGTGGCAGCACTGTGATGGGTGCAGCAATCCATGGAAACCCCATTGTGCAGAGGAAAGGCCATGCCTGCTAGTGCAAGACTTCATGGGTACCAGTTACTGCCAGCAGTGCTTGGAGGCTACTCTGAGTGAAGCTTTATTGCAGTACATACATCTAACCACCCATGTCATGTCTGTGAGTACCACAAGTATTGTATATTGAGGAGTTTTACTTCTCTAACTTCTGTGCCAATGATTGAACTCCTCCGAGATTATTTATACTTGAAAGCGTCATGCCAGTCAGTGACAATGCTGAGATTTAACTGGTAAAGTAACACAACTCCTTAGTGAACTTTAAAATGTCATTTATACACCTTTTAGCTACAAAAGGTGCATGTCTACCTTTAGTGCTCTGCATGAGAAGCCTAGAGAGGGGCTTTGGACAAGGGCCTGCAAGGACAGGCCAGGGGGAATGGCTTTAACCTGCCAGAGGGGAGACTGAGATGAGCTCTTAGGCAGAAGCTCTTCCCTGTGAGGGTGCTGAGGCGCTGGCACAGGGTGCCCAGAGAAGCTGTGGCTGCCCCATCCCTGGCAGTGTTCAAGGCCAGGTTGGACACAGGGGCTTGGAGCAAGCTGCTCCAGTGGAAGAGGTCCCTGCCCGTGGCAGGGGTTGGAGCTGGAGGAACTTTAAGGTCCCTTCCAACCCAGACCAGTCTGGGGTAAAGAAGGTGATTGTTTTGTTCTAAGGAATCTGAACTCAGCTGTAAATAACTCCTGAATTTATTATTGTGGTGCAATAAACCTTTCAGGAAGGCTTGAATTAAGTAAGCACTAAAGTCTAGCACATTTGTCCTTGCCCATATTTTACCTTGGGGTATTGGTCTCACTAATAGTACTTTGCATTCTAACAAAACCATGCAGGAAAGACATGATTGTTATTGTAAGTTAAGAAGAAAAATCCAAACTTTCTTGTCCTGGGAAATAAAGCAAGGAGCAGTTTCCAGGTTTCTTTTACTTTGTTGACAATGAAACTTCCCAGAGAGCTCAGCAGGAAAGCTTAGATTAAAATCTGCAACTGCACTTGGGCAAAATGAGAAGCGAGTGACAAGGGAAACCTTTAAGGCTGTGTGATTTGTTGTTATTAGATGAGCAAACAGCTCTGCCTGTAATGAAGCAGCTGCAAAGGCTGCAAATGCTTCCCTTTCCCTTTGTAGAGCACTTTGTGAGGATCTGCATCCAACTCTTCCTGTCAAACTGCTTCAGTTCGAGAAATGCCTCTTCTCTTGCTTAATCTTCCTCCTGGAAGGAAATGTAGGGGAATGAATCAGAACAGCTTAAAACGCTGCCGTGCCTCAGCCCCGGCGCGCCCCGCGCAGTGGGGTTCACACAGAGCTGAGATCCAGGGGTTCAGGTTAACCCAAAGAAACCCTGTTTAAAATGATGCTGTTCCTCAGGAGAATGAAAAACATTTTGAAATGATGCAGTTACTTTATTAAAAACAAAGCAAACAAAATCCAAATCTATTGAATGCACTGAATTGTATTTGAGCCCTTCACTGCCAGAGAAACTTGTTCTGGTCACTGGTGGTTCCAGTCCAGGGGGAACATCCCATGTGCCATTTACAGAGCATCAGGGGTGAAGGAGGATGCTGGCAGCTGAAGCTGACCTCTGCTTGCCTCATCCTCAGCTCTTTCATTAATTGCACTGTTGAGTAAAGGGCAAAGGTAGAGCTTTGAGGAAAGTGAGCTCCAGCTCAACAGGGGCAGACAGAAAGAGATCTTTGTCCTGTTAGTGTTAATTTAATGGGTATGACAAGAAGCTGCAGCTCAAAACCATCTGGGTTGAAGTGTGGTGCTCGCATCGGTCAGGATTGTGCCCTGCTTTGAGGAATTAGCACTGGGGATTTACATGCTCTCCAGTGAGCCCCCAGCAATGGGACTGGAAAGGTAATGTCAGGGATCTAGCAAGGTCTCGGATGCAGATGATGATATTGAAAGACATTTGTTTAGTTGCTTGGTTTTGGAATACACTTGCTTCTGCTCTACCTTAATTCCCCGATTTGTTGCCTTCCTGCTTTGCTTCCTAAGAAATATTGCTGTGGATATTTCCCATTAATTCTGGGGGGTGGTAGGTTTTGTGTGTAGCACAAATGGCAGCGTGTGACTTCAAGCAGTGGCCAGTGATAGGAGATTTCAGTAGTGGGACTATTCTGTGTAAATATGCCCCTTGCAAGGAGGGAAAACTTAAAGCACTTCATGATTAGGGGAGGCAGGACATAAAATCAGAGTTTAAAGCAAACTCCTGCTTAATTGAATTCTCTAGAAGCCTTTAAATTACTGTGTCCATGTCTTTTTTTACCTGTTCCCAGTGCTTGTCTGAGGAACGCTGTCGAGGATGCTCTCAGCTTCTAAGACACAGCTTAATACTCAGTTAACCAGGGAAAGGAATTGCTTGGGAACAAAACAGCAGGTCAGGGAGTTTGGCAGCTTGGCCAGAGGAGCACGTCGGTGGCTCTACCCCCCCAAAAAAGCTGTTTCAGTGCTTGGATCCTGGTCTCCTGCATGGATCCTGGTCTGGGTGGAGGCTGGCGGGAGTTTCTCAGCTGGGGACGGTGAATGAGCTGTGCCTTGGGATCATTTCTTCACTGCTGGTCTCATTCATGACTTCCATTGAGCACAATAATCTGTGCAACAATCAGCATTTCAACAGTAGGAATGGGGTTGTAATTAGCAGTGTTGCTCTGCTTTGAGCTGCTCAAGTGGGACTTGCCGGATAGGCCTTAAGAGCAGCACCTGCTTGTTCGTGTGTCATCGTGGGCTGGGTTTTCTTGGATAGTTCTATTCAGTTTAATGCAGTCTGGAGCATTTGGCTCGTCTCAACATGCATGCAAATGAGAACGTAAGAGTTGAGGCACCCAAGCGTTACCAGCAGTGGTAGATGGTGCTTGTGACCATGCAAGAAAGGCTAGAGGTGCTTGTGTTTCAGTAAAGCACTTGCTGAATTCGAGCTTGGGTTGGGTCAAATTTGCAGGTGCTTATTGGGAGAGGGGAGCTGAGATGGAGAGAGAAGGGAAAGAACTGAACTGTGGCTAAAAAAAACCTTCAGGTTCCAAATACATGTGTGTTCATGCAGCTCTTAAATAGGAGCTAAGAACAAAACACCTTAACGTGACGTGATTGGAAAATCTGACATTTTCCCCCATTTTGTGGGGTGAACTTGTGCTGGTATGGATAGAGGAAGGGGAAATTGCCCTTCAGAATGAGCTGTGCACAGATGAATATTGCTTGAGAGAAGAAAACCAGAAGTCACATCTGTACGGAGCTATTTTTAAGTGTCTATGGTTACTGGTGTAATGCTCTGCACCAGAATTAGGGCTCCCTGAAAGCAGTTACCACGCTGCTTTGGTGGCTTGAGAAACCTTCTGTTTCAGCTAAAAATAATTCCTAGATAACGGCCAGTTTGCACACAGGAGGCTTTCCAGTACTGCAGCGAGCAGCGTTAACACTGACGTGGCTGACGGAGGGGAGACTGAGATGAGCTCTTAGGCAGAAGCTCTTCCCTGTGAGGGTGCTGAGGCGCTGGCACAGGGTGCCCAGAGAAGCTGTGGCTGCCCCATCCCTGGCAGTGTTCAAGGCCAGGTTGGACACAGGGGCTTGGAGCAAGCTGCTCGAGGGGAAGGGGTCCCTGCCCATGGCAGGGGTTGGAGCTGGAGGAGCTTTAAGGTCCCTTCCAACCCAAACCGTTCTGTGATGCTCTCACTTCTGTCTTATTTTACATCCCTTGAAGAAGCTGCAGAAACTCCACAGAAATGCCTAAATCAGGGCTCTGGGAGCAGCTGCTTTTCACAGCAGTAAATCAGGAACCAGAGGGCAGTTACTTTATGTGAATATATGATTTGGTTGCATCCTCCAGGTTTTATTTGGCAAACCCCTGGTGTGATCACAACTCCCTCGAAGCAGGATGAATTCACCTTCTCAGTTAACCACTGGGTGAATGGTGCTGGCTCTGAAAGCCCCACAATCTGCTCTTCACATCCCTCTGCCCTGCCACATGTTCCCTAAAGCACAAGAGCATCTTGCTTGTCGTGGCTGGGTGGGGGCAGAGGGTGCAGGGACAGATTAAGGGCTCGAGGCTGTGGCGCGTGTTTGGCCGCGTTGATAACAGGGCTCCGAGTCCTTCCCTGATGGCCACCAAATCTGCTCCGAGTATTTTGGGCCTGCGTGGGGGATAATTTCTGCTCCTGTCTCCATGGGAAGTCTGGTTTGAGGCTGGTCTGCAGGGAGGGGACGTGGAAAAGGGCTCGGCTCAGCGCAGGTCACACAAGCGCTTCTTGACGTTTCTGAAAGCATCGCTGTGGTTTAGCCAAGTGACTCGGATGCTCTGGGCTTCCAGGCTGCTGCAGGCAGCTGAGGGCATAAGGAAACCACCTAGAAGCCCTTCTGCACCAGTAGTCTTCTTTTATGGATCACAGTCATATGGGATGCCACGGGTTGGTTTGCTAGGCGTATATATTTTGTGCATATATGTGGCCATCTGGGTAAATATAAATGTGTGTGGTAGAGCAGAGCCTAAAATAGGTTGAAGCTGATGTTCTTTCTGCCTCGTTTTCTGGAAGCCATCTTCATTATCCAGTATTGATGTGATAGCAGAGCTCGGCTGCTGAGATTGCTGTTGGCTCTCTCGAGTGCAGAGAGAAACAGTTTGCTTCCCTTTGGAACAAGGAATGAGCAGCAGTGCAGTGTCTGTGGAGCACACTTACTGCTTGATGAACTATTGAATGCGGCAGCAGTGGCACGCTCTGCTGGGAGCCAGGAGCTCTCATGATGGAATTAGAATGAGCATGTTACCTGGTCACCTGGTGTGTGCTGCATCACTCATTCGAAAGGAGCAAGCCTCAAGTGCTTGAAGTTGAATATAAACACTGGTAGCGAGTCTGTTTTGAGCCAGAATCAATAGAATTGGGTCACATTCTTAGAGCAAGGTTACTGTGGGCTCCACTTTGAAAAGCAGCAAGCTGCCAGCTTGGGTCTCTGTTCCCTTCCAGACAGAGCAGTCTTTTTAGCTGTTCTCTACATCTGTGTACCCCTTACCCTTTCTTTTATGGGCATAGGGTTTTGCAAAATTGAATCCTTGTAGCTTCTTGCTCGGGGCAGCAGTCCCCACGCTCGTAGTGTGTTGCCAAACGGCTAAAAGCATAGTGACAGTAGTACAGTTGGATCTGTGGTACTGTGGGCTGCCCAAGTGACCGGTATTTCTCTCCTTCCAAACAGCACATCACGATCCCGAGGCCGGATCGCCCTACGGAAGTGCGGACCTTCACATTCTATCTCTCCAATATTGGCAAGGACAGCCCGCAGGGAAGCTTTGACTGCATCCAGCAGTATGTATCTAGGTGAGTGGGACATCAAGAGAAAACCCAGCCTTGGGTTTACCTTCTCTCCTGTAGAATCTTTTCCCCATCAGACCTGAACCAAACTGAGTACCTGTTCTGTCTTTTTAATGTGTTTCTGTGGATTTTGGGTAAGGAGGCACTCGCAGAAGAATCTCTTCACTTCTCAGCTTCTTTCTGCCCTCTTCTGTATTTAGATAACACAACCTCCATTAGTCACCCATGGCAAAGATGTTCCCATTTGCAGTGTTGGGAGTGTCTTTTCCATTGCCTTTCTTTTACAGCAATGGCAATATCCATTTGGATTGCCTTGGAAGCATACAGGATAAAATCACTGTGTGTGCTACTGACGATTCCTACCAGAAGGCAAGGCAAAGCATGGCACAGGCAGAAGAGGAGACTCGCAGCCGGAGCGCTATAGTCATCAAACCTGGGGGGAGATACGTAGGTAAGCAGCGCCTGGGCTTGGGGTGTCCTCACCAGCTTCTGAAGTCAAATGCTGACCTTTGCATGACCATGGAAGTCTTTAGTAGTTCCTAATGGGAAGTGATTTATTAGGGTGCCCTTCTGCTTGGATTGTGACTTCCATGGCTTCCATCTTCACCCTGGAGCGTGTGTGGTGGTGTTTGTGTGTGGCCTCGGAGGGTTGTCTGTGTGCATTCATGTCGTTCTCTGGTGTTGCTTCCTATCTGTCCTATCTGATGCTGAGAACACACTGCTGATCCACCAGAAGCATCTGTGCTCCTAGAAAAGTCAGCTGCAATGTGCCACTGTTGTCACACATCTGGGCTGTGCCTGCACTTGAGGCCGTAGGACGCGACATCTAGGATGCAGATACAGTGCCCTTGTGTTGAAAAACAGATTAAAGCAGTGCTGCTCACTGCAGCCTTAAACAACCATCTTAGTGTGACAGCAACAGGAGAGTGTTAGGGGAGGGAATAAAACTGTGGCAAGTATCAGTGCATTCCAGAAGGAGCCTGCACAGACTTAAGCTTGAGCTCAAGTCCCTGCTTAAGCTCAGTCTTCTCAAATATTTAGGGCATAAATACTAAGCAGGAAGCAGAATTTCAGGCTGGTGTGTTCTGAGCCAGCTGTTTCTCCTGCAGCCCATGGGATCTGTAGCCAGTCTCTTAGAGCACGTCTGTGATGAGAACAGTGAGTTGCAAAATGTAGAGCTGACCCTGACTCATTGTTTTATCCTCCAAGTGCTCAAAGCTGAGAAATCAGATAGTAATCAGGAAGGAAATGCATCGATTTCCTGTAGACCAGAAGATGATTTTGTTTAGCTTTCTCTCTGAGAACATTACAGTAAGTGGATGGAGTTGTTGGGCTCGTGAGGGAGAAGATGCTCCACACAAATTGCTTCCCAGAGAGACAGAGCAAAACTTCAGATTTAGAAATCCTCTTGCTAAGCCATCTCCTGCTCTGAGATGGAGGCACAGCCATGCACAAAGCAGTGGAGTGGAGTGCATGCTGCACAGAGCAGATGTCAATGTTCCAGCCAGGAGGCGAGCACTGCTCCAAGAAGGAAGAGCTTGGGCAAGGACAGTCTCTGCTGGGATGCGCACGTACCTGGTGTGCCAGTGCCAGCCCCAGGGGCTGGTTCCCCTGCAGGCTGGGCTCTCACATTGCCAGAACATGGAGCTCAGCACTTGAGACCTCGCTGGGGTCATTCCGGGCAGCTCAGATGTGGAAGGATTTATATGACACATTGAAACTTGGAGATAGCAGAACAGTGTAGATGGGAACTAACACGGGTGAATATATATATGTATGTGTGTGTGTGTAAACAGGTGGCTGATATGCCTGCAGGGGATGTGTGTGCTCATATACACACTAAATGTGTGTGTTGCATCTGTTTATATGCACATGCATAAATAGGTTAAGATTTCACGTTCTGGCTTAACTGAGTTTTCTCTTTTCCTCTCATTGCACATTTTGGCTCTCTCCTTGAGTGGAAATGTCCCAGTGTGTTTTTGCTGTTCAGGACCTGGCCAGAGCAAAGCTGATGAATCTTGGCCCAGTTCTGGCAGTGAAGTCCACTTGATCTCTGAATTCAGGGATGTTTAACGTGGGAACTGTTGTTGTTCTCCCTCTGTGTTAGCTCAGTCCCGCCGCCGGTGGGTCGTGCTCACTTGCATCAGTGCGGTGCGTAACAGGGAGCAGGAAATGGGACTCAGTTGTGCAATCTGCAGTTCAGTAAAACAAACACTGCACACAATCACCAGTATCTTCAGATGACTCAGTTGAAAAGTGCTTCCTAGCAGTGGAGAGCTGCCGTGCTCCTAAACCTCCCAAATTCCAGCTGTAAATGCTGGGTGTTTGTCCCAGTGAAGGTCACTTGCTTGATCCAGAAGGGGTTATTGATGGCGTGTCCCTGGTTTAGACCTTGGAACCTACACATTTTCTTCATTAATCTGCTTGTTGCGCCTTTGGTAGCAGGAACCTGGCTTTGAGACCTGTTTCTGTGTTCAAAATAGTAAACCCCTTTGGTTTGTGTTTTCCCAAGTGATGTGGGACTTGGGCGAAGGGCTTTAGTTTAAGCTGATTTTCAATAGGAATGGGGGAAAATGAATCCTTGCAGGATGCTGGCAGAAACCAAGAACCACATTTGGGAGAGAGTTGAGGAAGCTGCCTCTGAGGGCTCGAGATGAACTCTTGAGACATCTTTGTGTTCTCACGTGTATGTGAATGTATCAGAGGGCAAAGCAGTTGTTACTACACTGTAGAAGGGGTTATTCTATTAGACCAGACAGCGCACTAATGAATAGGCTAACGCTGAATGTATCAGTGTTAGACCCCATTCATGGGGCTGTGTTTGGCAGGGGGAAGGGAGGTGGACCCAGCCCCATAAAGTTCCTATTGTTCTAAAAGCAGAAACATCTGCTGGAGTGGCGTTTGTGCTGAGCTCAGCAGCAGGGAGCCCGCTCCATCACCAGCTCTGCTCTTTCCACTCCAGATTTCCACTCGTCTACATAATAATGCAGAATTTTCTTCTCATTGGGAGGGAAAAAATGGTTAGATTAAGCATGGGGATACTTGCATTTGGGATAAATGAAAAGCTGGCAAACAAAGAGAGCTTTATATAAGCTTGTGGCCAATAATACTCAGGTTTGCAGAGCTTGGTGCTGCTGTTTACTTGTTACAAGCTTGTCGTGAACCGTGAAGCTCAGGGGATGCTTGTTGCGGCAGCGTATCGGAGCGGATGGAGTGTGCTGGTTGTGTTTGTCCTTGGTTGTCATCTTCTGGCACTGCAGGTGGTGTAATGAGCTCCCTATACGTGTTGACAGACCACTGGCCTTTGCAAGGTGACTGCTGCACTTCACTATTCTCATCTCATTTTAGGCAAAAAGGTTCAGGTGCGTAAACCTGCACCAGGAGCTTCCGATGCTGTTCCCTCCAGGAAGCGCCCAACGCCAGTCAACCTTGCCAGTGCAATAAAGAGAGGCAATAGCGCCATTTCTCAGAGACCCTTCAAAGATAGGGTTGTGCACTTACTGGCACTAAAGCCTTATAAGAAACCTGAACTTATTCTCAGATTGCAGAAGGATGGACTTTCTCAGCAGGACAAGGATTTGCTGGACAACCTTCTGCAACAGGTTTGTACTCTGATGAAGGCAACCCTTTAGGTAGAGGGAAACGTCTTCTCAGAACAGTGGTACCTTCTGTGTCAGCCTGACCATGACCTGCCTGTCTCAGAGCTGCAGGCAGGTGTTCCTCTGCAGGCTGTGACCAGCAGAAGCTCACATGAATTGTGTGTACAGTACTTGTGTGTACACCTTGGTTTAGGTGTCTGCAACTAAGCTGTATGATGTCAGTGCACCAGATCAGTTGCTTAAGAGGAGCGCTTGGGGTTGGTCATGGTGAGAATGGCCTAACAGAGGGTCTGCAGGCTGTTTGGGTTGTTAGAACCTATAAATATATGTCTTTTGATTAACATGGACATAAAGGAACAAGTTTTGTCTCAATCACGTAATGTTTCCTCTGGGAAGGAAAAACCACATCCCTCTCCACAAAACTTTACGTGTTCTTTGGATTGTTCAGGCCTTTCCTGCTTAGAAGTGCAACTGGTTAGGTGTGAAGATCATGCAGCTTCTTGCAAAGCATATTATTTGTATGTCAAGTGTGAAAGCTGTCTCCAAGCTGAATCAGTTCTTTACACTTTGAGTCATGTTGAAGGTGCCATTTTAGGAATTGCAGTAAATACCTTTAATGCTCTTGCAGTGCAAAACACATCGTGGGGATTTATTTCAGTGCTGCAGCTGCCCTCTTCTGTGCTGGATGGTTTTCACCTCCTTTCCTTTCTGAAAGGAAAGCAGTTTGCCCAAGGGCACGGGGCAGCTCACGTTGAGAATGGAGTTCTGGCTGGCACAACTTGCACCTTCCCCTGTTGTTCACCCAGCAGCGCTGGCATTCTCCTGAGCACCCTTTTGAATGCTATAAATAGCTTTGGGACTGGAACTGCTGTTTCTGGTAATGACCCTTCAGTGATGCTCTGGCACATGGCAACGAGCTCGGCAGCGCCCGCAGTCCAGCCTGTTGGGCTCAATGCTGATCTGGCTGTAAATGTGGTGCTTGTAAACTTAATCTCCTTTCAGTGCTACCAGGGCTCCCATCCACCAGCAGGCACAGATAAGCTAAAAATTACAGGCTGCATTAAAGCTGCATGTCTAAATACGTCGAGGTGTGGGTTTCGTTGTGCTCCTGCATCTCTCAGAGGACTCTGTGTTCCTGCTGGCCTTTTTGCCTCATTTTGCAAGGTTTCTATTTTTGGGAAGCCTGGGGTGGAGCTTGCACAGTCCCACAGCAGCAAAACAAGGAGGTAGCAGCCCTCAGCCTCTGTGCAGGGAGAATGTGAGGAGTTTCCAGCTCCGGGCCTTGCCGAGCAGCAGCAGGAACCAGAGAGATTCCCAGAGAGCTTTTGCAAAAGATCCCTGCTTTGCTGCTGTCCCTTGGGCATGTTTGGGATCTCTAAAACACAGCTCCAGTGCTGCTTGGATTTTGGCTCGGGGTTTTGGAAGGGTGACAGAACTGAAAGGAAAAACAAAGTGTTTGTCATGTAAACTGATAAGTGCTTTCTATTTTTCGCTTATCAGGAGGGCTTTGCTGTGTGAGTTCTGCCGTTCGTGGAGTTTGAATATTGGGTCATAGCCTCCCTAAAGCAAAAGCAGAATTAACAGCCTCTTTGGTTAATTTAAGGCTTTTCACTCCTTCCCTTGCTTTTCTCAGTCTTCCTGCTGCATGGATAGTAGAGCATAGATAGCACAACCACCTCCTGGATGGAGCGAGTGAAGGAGAGCACTGATCCTTCCCCATCTGCACAGCACCTTCCAGTTTCAAGTTGTCAAACGGGGCGGCTGAAGCAGGGAGCTTGGAATGCAGGTTTCCCAGTTGATAGCCCAGCTCCCGGCACAGCATTTGGCACCTCCCTACCCCTTTAGAAACACCACTGTAAGGCTGTGCCCTGCACCTGCAGTGCTCACTGAGACTGTGGAAGCTTCACTGGGGCTTTTGCTTTGTGCTAATGCTGTATTTATCAGCCATGTAGCAAGAAGCTGAATTCTCAGTCAAGCTGTGGAAAGACTGATCCAAGTGGGATAACTCTTAACAAGTAGTTTCCATTCTAATACCATTCTGCTGCTTCCAGCGGTGTTTCCAGTCCATGCAGGCACCACGCAGGGCTTTGTAGGGAAATGACAAGTGATAGAACTGGAGAAAGTGTCGGGAAGCTGCCGATGCAGAGTGGGATTTAGGTGCAGTGTAAAACCCTGCCTTCTAAACTGGTAATCCCAGGTTTTGCTCTTGCCCTGCAGTACCTTGGCAAGGTTCTTTTCTGTGGAACCCAGCAGCTGATCCCAGTGCACTGAACCGCACGGTGGGATCTGCAGGCTCCCGGGGCACTGTTTCGACAAGGCATTGGCTTCAGTGCTGCTTGAGAAAGTCCCTTTCTGGCCCCGTTTGGCTGCTTGCTCAGGAGAGATTATCTCTGGCAATTGTTAACTAAGCTGTTGCCGCAAGAGTTCCTGCATCAGCTAATGGACCGCTGCAGCCGGGTTATCGGCAGGGCTAAGAAGTGAACTGCCTGTTCCCAGGAGGGGTTGTTTGTTTCCAGGTATTTCCATAAACTGCTGTTGGACTGTTCCAGACTATCCAAGCTGAATAATCTGTGGAGGGTAGGACTTGCTTCCCAGTAAACGAGGGCAATGCCCAGGCACAGTTTGATAAAGTCATCTAAATAATGAGCAAATGCAGTATCAAACCTCTCCTTGTTCTCTGCCACTGTGAGCTGCTGCAGCGTTGCGACACCCTTGGTCTCTTTTGTTAGAACAAGTGAGAAAATGAAACCCTAACAGGCTTCATTTTTCACCTTCCTTTTGTTTCAGGTGGCAAATTTGAGTGCCAAGGACAGCACTTTCACACTGAAAGACTGTGTATACAAGGAAGTGCAGAAGGACTGGCCTGGCTACTCTGAAGGAGATCAGCAGTTGCTGAAGAGGATACTTGTTCGGTAATTATTCCATCTTCTCTCTAATGGCATCTGGAGCTTGAAAGTTCTGGGCCAGGTCAGTTGCTATAATTGGGGTGACTGAAGTCAGAGCGATGGTAAGTTGAGCGTTTGACTTGGTTTAACATCAGGTAAATCTCTCTGTCGTGGAGGTAGCTGTAGAAGTTGACTAACCTCAACTCTCAGAGTGGATGCACTCTTCAGCTCGACCTAGGTTGCCTTTCAGTCATGATACTAAAAACTAGGGGGAAAACACGGATGGGGAGCAAAAGAGATCACAGTTCAAGTTAGCGGTGCCTTGAAATCCTGGGGATAAATGAATTAAGGCAAATGTGTCCAGCTCAGCTCTCCACTGAAGCTCTCCATTCCTTTTTCCATATCTTCTTGTACATGGCTTCCTGTGCAGACTGCCACGGGTGCTAAGGCAAGGAGAGAGACGTTGCAGCCACATCCCCCATCCTCAGCTGCTGTTTACCAGGGGATGCTCGTGTCCCCCTTGAGCCATTTGCTTTGGAGACTTTGCTGCTTCATTCCCGTTGTGTTACTGGGATGTTGGTTTGCTGCCTGTTTCTTGTGCTGCACGTGCTGTGAGAGTCACAGTCAGCAGGCAGGAGTCAACACACTTGGTTGAAGCAAGGGATGCATGAGGAAGCAAGAGGTGGCTCTATAGAGACAACATCCCTAAACACATACTGGGTGTCCTGCTGCCCATACAGCCTAACCCTCTCTGTCCAAGGGATGCCTGTTCTCATGTTCCTTCCTGAAAGCAGCCTTTACCAGAGTGAGTTGATAGATTTGTCTGTTAAGTGACGATTTTTTTCCTCTACAGATATTTTTCCTTAAGGGAAGCCTGCAAGCTTGGAAGCTTTTGGCTGGCAGGCAGCAGGGAAAGACAGCAGATCTCCCAGCTTTCTAAAGGAGAGCGCTGCTCTGAGTGGTTCCGTTTCCCTCTCTGGGTTTGTAGTGTGTTTGTACTGACTTGGTACAGGTTTTATCATGCAGATAGAGACTTGACTTGGTTTTGAGACTCATTTGATTGTGCTTTTGGTGAAGCTGAAGTAGAGCATGCTCTGTTTGAACAGCTTCCATGATCTGAAAGCACAATTGTCTTGGAGATGAGACTTTGTTAAACCAACAGAAACTCGCACTTAAAGCGCTTTATTGTGCTGAAGAGAAATCAGACTCATTTCATGGCCTGGATGTTGAATTAGAATGAAAAGGAAGCATCTAAGTGCCATGCAGTCCTTATGGCTTCCACCAAAGTGAATTTCTCCCTGTCAAAAGCAATGTTTACTGCTTCTTTTCTAGAATTGTGGCATTCAGTTATGCACACGTCTAAAAATAGCCCTTGGAAAGGATGTATTCAACTGTGCAAACAAAGCCCCGCTCAGGCAGTGCAGGTAATGAGGCTCCAGAATGGAAAAAACATGTAGGGCTGAAGACAGGATCAAAAACACGCAGAGGAAAGGGCACAAGCCCCAGACACAGCCTTTACGTAGCTGGCGGAGGCGGCCGCGGTTGCCTGGATCCAGCCAATTGTTAGATGGCCTCTTGGTTTTCAGGTCCACTTGCTGCTTGCTGGTTCAACGGCTGCAGCAGTCAGCACATCTGCCAACGTTAAACCCGTATCTCACGGTGTTCCTGGTAAACTGGCTCAGTTTCTGCTGGTGCTCTCTGCTCTCCAGCCTCTCAGTGTCGTTGTGAAGCAGTTCTGGGCTGTTACAGAGCTGCTGGATTGAAAGGAATGGTCTCGATTCGCTTCTCTTTAAATCCCCCATCATTAACGCGCTGGGAGATGTGACAAGGTTGCTCAGTCTGGTCAAACGACATCCCCAAAGCCACTTTCACTGTGGTGTTCATGGGATGTCACTGCTTCCCTTCCTGTTTTCGCAGTCTCCAAGGCCTTCCCTTGAGTTGATCCCTGGCTGTTCAGATGGTTCCAGATGAAATGAAACCAAGCGACCGAAGGCAGAGCAGTGGTGAAACTGCTGCAATACAGCCAAAGGCTCGAGCTCAAGGAAATATAGTCAGGTCTGGGGCTGCATGGTCACAGTGACTCTCATTGTACCTTTTTTGCTACAAGAGGTTTCTGTTGTTTGGTCAGTATTGCAAATGCAGCCCAGAGTAGCACTGTTTTGCACGGTGCAACTTAAGAGTGTTATTATGAAGCCCTAAATGTAAATCCCAGTGGACCAATAATACCATAACAGGTCCTGTTAGAATCCTGCCCCTCCTGGAGCCAGAGGGGCTTGCTTCTATAAGAGGGCTCCTGTTCCTGTCAAGTGCTGGTTTAATGGTGCTAATGAGTGGAAGAACTTACTTCTCAACACCTGAACAGGACTTTTGGTCCCTTTCCACTGTGCTTGCTTTCTTCATGGCCTTGTGAAGTCAGGTTTAACTGGGGTTAGTGCCTGGTTTCAGTAATCTCTCTATGGACTGTTTTGCTAAGGTTGTAATTCATTTGTTCTGATACACTCCATCACCAGCTCAAGAGCAAAGAGGTAAAACTGTCAGAAAGCCAAGTTCCATTCTTCGGTAAGGAATCCCCTTGTATGTCCAATAACTCAATCTGACTCTTCCCTGCCTGCCACAACACAGCCCAAGGTGTTGCCTCCATCACAGAAAGCCAAGAGGGAGACAAGCAATTCCATGTGGTGTTGATGGATATTTTTCTGTAGTGGTTCCTCCTTCCTAGATTTTGTCAGAGATCGAAGCTGTGAGTGCCTGAACGAGCTGTGTTCATGGCATCTTCAAGCAGTCAGGATCTGGGCCCACAAAAAGGCTCTTTGCTCTGGAGGAAGACTCCAAACACCATCTGTTGGCTTTGTCAGGCAGGGGATGTGAAGAGCCTGGACTTGTGTTTTTCAGGAAACTCTGTCAGCCCCAGAACAGTAGCGGTTTTCAAGGAGAAGCACCTTCCCTGAGCCCACCCAAGGACAACGTGAACTCCAGCTCTCCTCCTCAGGTGGGTCATCCCTCTGCAAGGGTTGCTGGGGCTGCTTAGCACAAAGCAAGCAACCAGCCCCATCTGCTCTCGATGGGGCTGGCTGCTGGCCTTAGGTCCAGGCTGAGCTGCACCCTGTAATCACCTGCTGCTGAGGGCGCTTGGGTCAAGAGGTGGTTGGGGTTCAGTTCTGGTTTGTTAAGTTAGAGTCTTAATTCTGGGTTTCCTCAGCATCTGTTCCTCCTCTGGATGTGGTTCAGCCTATGGGGAGGATCTCTCACAGGGTGTCCCAGCTTTAGTTTTAAGGGCTGAGTTTTTGTCACAGCGCCTACCTCCCTCCTGGAGTTTCCTGGGAGAAGGAGCTTGTGTTTTCCTCATTACTAATAACTGACTGGAGCGAAGCAGTAATAAGCAGCTCCCAAACACGGCTGAGTTATTAAAAACCTTGACCTTTTGCAACCTAATTGCTGTGGCAGATCAGGGGCACGTTGCTCTGCTCCTTGACTTGTGCAGATGCCAGTGCACGGAGCTGGGAAAAGTGCCTTTTGAGGGTTTCTCCAGGATGATGAACTGCAAAGGAGCTGCGTTTGCTTGGGTGTGAAGCAGGGCCTGGCCCCACTCTTCTTGCTGTCTCTTAGCACAGGCATTGCTTGCTAGCATTGTGAAATGCCAGGTTCCCTTCTCTGCTGTGGGTCAGCCCAGACAAGTTGAGTATTTATCCTCCTGCTGCCAATGGAATGTGTAATGCCTGCTTGTCTGGACAGACGCGCTGAGGATTAGTGGCAAAGAATATTAGCAGGTAAAGAAATTATGTGCTTTCTGGCTGCGAGAGGGAGGCAGCTCTCTATTGAGAGCAAGAACTGTGCAACTTGTTTGCCAGGTAGCTAATTCCAGATCTTCTCCTGCTCTGCTGTGGGCCATGTTCGCTGTGGATAAAGAAGGGTCCCCTTCATTGGAGTTAGCTTGGAAAGCTGCAGTGCTGGGAAGAGGCTGGTCTGGGGTTTCTCTTAACCTGATTCTGACAGAAAGAGGTTGGAAAAAGCCTCTTGCTTCTGGCTGGCCCTGGTTTGAAAGGCATAGAGGTCTGTAGGGGGTGTCTGTGGTCTCCTGAGATGACCCCGTTGTGCCTTTGGGTGGTTGCTTGGTTTGGATCTAGCAGAGGCCAGTGAAACAGGGCCCATGGAAGACAAGTGTTTCCAGCAGTGCTTTTAACATGGCTCGTGTCCGGCAGCAAACCACAGACAGCTTCTTATTGTAAGCATTCACATCACAGAGCTATGATACTCCATAGCTGTAGTTCCTGTTTAGGGAAGGGGGTGTCTGCTGGTGGCTGCAGTCCTGGCAGAGGATTGGGATTTGGTAGTCTGGAATGTGAAATATTTTGGGGGAGTTCAGCTATGGGAGGAAAGCAAAGCAGAGGTTGGGCTGCAAGTTGTGAGGGAGAGAGCAGGTATCAATGCATCTTCCACCTCGTAGCCAAAGAGGTGAGGTTGGTGAAGCTGGTGTTTGCTGGATTCAGAGACAGGAGAGTAGGAGATGGCAGCTCTTAGAGCTGCAGTCCAGGGGATGGCCCCTCCTTTGGGAGATGGACACTGTTGTGCTGGGGAGGCAGCTGGGGATGTTGCAGAGCCGGTTGGACGCGCTGTCCCTGCCCCTTGAGCCCTGTGGCAGTGTAAGCAGCTCCTCTGTGTAATCACTGTGACGGGTGGGAAGGATTCTTGCTGCCGAGCGTGCCCTGAGACCCCGGGGAGCAAAGAGCAATAGGAATGGGGGGAAAGGAGCGGGTTGGTGGCTCCCTGTGAGAGCAGCCGTGTTCCAGCTGGTTGCCCTTCCCTGCGAGGGTGCCGAGGCGCTGGCACAGGGCGCCCGGAGAAGCTGTGGCTGCCCCATCCCTGGCAGTGTTCAAGGCCAGGTTGGACACAGGGGCTTGGAGCAAGCTGCTCCAGTGGAAGGGGTCCCTGCCCGTGGCAGGGGTTGGAGCTGGAGGAGCTTAAGGTCCCTTCCAACCCAAACCATTCCATGTTCCAGCTGCACTTCTGTGACAGAACAAACTTTCCATTTGCAACCCCATCACAGTCCTGCCTGAGACACCAAGAAAACAATACAAGAGCCAAAAGAAATAACCAAGCTATCGCTTGTTTTCCTCTGGGCACTAAATAAGCTCTGCTCAGAGTTCCTGCAGCCCCGTGCTGCCCAGCAGGCACCCACCACTGCACTGATGCCTCTCCAAGGTAATTTTTGGCTGGCTCCGGCTGGCCTGAGCCCAGTATCTGTAGCTCTGGCTCTGCATCGAGCTCTTCCTGCTGATGGATGGATGGGTTCTGCCACAGCACAGCTTCCCCAGGCCAAGCCGCAGTCTGTAAGCAAAGGTATTGGCACATGGAGCTTCTCCAAGCCCTGCCTGCGAGTGCCCAGGTGGGGCAGATGGGGACAGTTGGGATCTGCTGCTCTCTCTATTTCTGCTTTAAAAAGGGGGTACTTTGGGTCACCTTGGCTTCTGAAAGTGCTGATGTCCTTTTTTTGCCTTAAACTCTGAGAACTTGCCAGTTGACACGCTTCCCTCTTCCGCGCAGTGCCTCTTCCTTGAGAAGAGGAAGAAGTGCTGTTCCTGGGTAAAACTGAGCACAGAGCTGGTAAGAGCAGTTGGGAATAAAATGAACTTGTGAATCCCTCCCTGCTCCAGAGGTCTGAGCGCATCCTTCCTTCGCAGGGACTTGGAGAGGCTTTGAGTGTCGTGCCATGAGCAGAAGGATGAGTGCAGGACAGGGGTTTACTTCTGAATTGCTGGATTTGAAATCGGAGGCTGGGAGAACAGGCTGGCTTGCACGGCCTCTGTATGACTGGTGCAGGAGATCAGTAATTGCTGGTGTGATTGGGGTGGTCTATAAGCTCTTTCACCAAGCCACGGGCTCCAGAGCAGCTTTTCAGAAAGGGGCTTGGGATGCATCAGCTTCTGGAGGACCTGGTGGTGCTGGAGCCCGTGTGCAGGCCCAGGCTCCGAGCTGGGACACTCACTGGCAGCATTCCTGATGGCACAGCTCTTTCTCTGCGGATACTCCTTGGTTCTCTGGTTGTGCACTACCACCTAGTGGTAACAGCCCCCAGAGCCTGGCCTCAGGACCTCAGAATGACTTCCTCTTCCCTTTTCCTTCCCCAGAAACGATCCCAGCCTCTGGAGTTCATCGACCCCCTGGCCAACAAAAAGCCCAGGATCTCGCATTTAGCTCACAGGACTCAACCCACGTTCAACGGGAAGCTGAGCTCCTCCAACGGGAAGGACGCGCCTGCCCCTGCGCTGCCGCCGGCGCTCCCGGAGGCCGTGAGCTCCAGCTCCAGCCTCCCGGTGTTGGAGCTGCCCAGGCCTCACGATCCCCTTTCGGATGTCAGCAATGACCTGGCTCACAACGGCAGAGACTGTGAGAACCCGGAGCCGGCTGACAGACTGACTCACCCCCTGCCAACAGACTGTGCCCAGACCAGCAAACACAACTGCAGCTCGTACGTAAAAACCAAGAAGAAATCCAAAAAGCACAAAGATAAGGAGAAGGAGAGGAAGGAGAAGAAAACCGAAGAGAAATGCAAAGAGGAGAAGCAGAACTGTGAAGTAATTAAAAACGCTGACTTAGGTAGTGTTCCCCAGGAGCAGGTCACAGGTACGTGCACTCCCAGGGATGCTCCTGCACTCCCTGTGCCGAGATAAGGGTGGGATCAGCTCTGTGTGATTTGTGCTCGGGATCTATTTGAGGAATTAGGCTGTGTGTCCACTGGCAGAGAGCGTGTGAGTGAAGCACCATCACTGCCCCTACCTGCAGCCCAACAGACGTGCTTCCTCTCAAAAGGGGCTATCAGGTTTTTCCTGTCTAACCTTTCGTGCTGTTTGGAGCTGCCTCAGAGCGTGTCGTGTTTCTCCTTGTTAAATTAAAAGCTGTATGAATATCTGGGATGAAAGGCAGGCATCGGGATGTGTTGGTCGGAGCAGCAGCCCTGCCTGGTTCCTTACGGCTTGCCTTTGGTGCTGTGATGACTCTTGTATTGATTTTAAGCTTGGTGATGAAACGTGAGTCACAAAAGCTTTGAATGTTGGATATAGCAGAAGTGACAGCTGAGTCCTGGGATAGACGTTGTTAAAGCAGGACACAACCAGCTCTTCCAGCCTGAAAGAGCTTCCTTGCTGTAGCCCATTATTACTCTGATCTCTCCCTTTGAGGACTACCACAACAGTGAATCTCTTGCCCACTGAGATGCAATGAAAATGTTTTCTCCCAAACCAGCCTATCTCTAAGTCAGTTCTGCAAAGTCTCAGAGCAGAGAATACACATAGGCCAATGCAGTCCATCACCTTGCCTGCTGCTTTCGTGTTTCCTGCTGTTTCACTGGGCTTTGATAGACTCCCAGAGCAGTTCCCTGCAGTCCCCATCTGATGCTAAATGTCTTTTTGTATCCATCTCGTTTCCCTTTCTCCCGTTACTGCTTTCGAAGTTCCTCTTCATGCTTGGTGCATGGAAATGGGCCCATTTTGGCTCACAAAGGCAAGTAACTTGACATTGAAACTGATTTGTTGAATTCCTGGGAAGGGAGAGAGCTTCATGGACATTGGGGTTAGTGTCTTCTTTTCCATGTACCTCGTGCCTGGAACGGTGGTGAAGATACACCCACACCTTCTCCCTGTAGATGGGTGTCTTTGTCAGTGTCCCTTTGTACCACAATACCCTGAATCCTTTGGGAAGTTGCTGACCCTTTCCCACCTTTTCTGCTTGACAGCCCTTTGTTCGTGGGGTTTGTTCCTGCTGCACCCTGATGGATGGGAGGTAACAAATCCGAGCTGGATTTGGGAGCAAGCATAAACAGGATGTGGTCAGTGAGTGGCTGCTTGGGCCTCGCACAGCCAGCTCACGTCTCAGCTGGGATCTCTTCCTTCTGCGCCTTACTTCATGCCGATAACGTGGGCCTAACCCTGCTCCTTTGCTCTGCAGCCAAGGGCTGATGCCTTCTCCAGGCCCCCCTGGTCCAGGGGCTGCAGGGAAGCGGAGTCTCCCCAGGGAGGTTTGTTCAGGAGGCTCTGGAGGGACCTTCAGGCTCCTGTCGGCAGTCAGTAGGTGGCACTCACAGGCAAAATAAACCCTTTAAACCTCCTGGTTCTCCCTTCTCCTCCACGATCTTCCTTGCCCGCGTTCCGGCTCTTCCTTGCCCGCGTTCTGGCTCTTCTTCCCCATGTCTGCATCTTTCACGCTGGTGGTCAGGTAGGGACCAAAGCAGGGTTGGCTGCAGTAGGAATTTGAGGCTGGGGCGTTCAGAATGACACTGGGTTTTCTGCCATTCTTCCATTCTCCTCAGGAAAGCTTTTCCATGGAAATTCAGGGGGAAAACAGCTTTCAGAAAGCTAGAATCAGGCTGTTGCTTTTACTTGCCTGGCTTCATTCCTTGGGTGCTTTGTGCTCCCTACAGTTCCTCTGGGTAATGACTGTACAGTGGCAGTGTAGGTGAGTGCAGGGGTGGGTGAGGCGTGGGGCTCACACCTCCCTTTCCTGTGCATCTCTGGGGCGATGGAGCAGTCAAGGCTCTGCTTACTCTAAGTAACAGACTTGGAAAGAAGAAACACCCTTCTGCCAAGCGCTTGAGTTCAGTCCTTTGCAGCCTTCTCCACTTGCCTCTTATTTTACCGCCTGCTCATGGATTTTCTGCTTAGGACTTGAAGTCTAATACACAGTCGGTGAGAAATAGCCCTTTTCAAGCCTGTATTCAACTGCTTTCTTCCTCCAGGCTAATAATCCAGCGTCTGGATTGTGTTGAGGGATGGGGCTGGGTTTAGGCTCACATTCAGAATCCTGTTCTTCCTGAGGTCTTTGGTCCATTCACTTAAGCTTTGCTTGATTCATGTTTCTTCAGCTTCAGAGAGCAGAGAGTGCTTGGATTTGCCTACAGGGCAGGTGAGGAAAAAGCTGTCTGCCTTAGGAACCTCTCTGTTGTACCCTATGGAAGTCTGGAGCATTACGAGTAGGAGTCTGAACCTGTAGATTAGTCACAGGGATCTACATAGTGTGAAATCAGGAGAGAAGTCCCTGCACCTTGCTCAGCTCTCTTCTGCTCATAAACCTGTGGTGGGGTCACTTCTCCCACCCTGCACACAAGGTTTAGGAGCTTGGCTTGTACTAAACTGTGTATTGCAGCTGAGGTTCTGAATGGGAAGTTGAATTGTGCAGAGCTTTGAAGTGTAATGCTGTCTATAAACAAGTTTTCCTTCTTTTCCATCCCCCCAGGTTTAAATGGAACATGCAATAATTCTAGTGTACCAACATCAACTTCAGAAATGCCAGATTATTTATTGTAAGTATATTTATCAGTCATACCATCACTTTGGGACCATGGTTCAAGCTAAAAATCACAATACTGGGGATGTGTGTTCATTATTTCTTGATAGAACTTTCAGGTTCTATCAAGAGAAACTATTTATGAGGTTACTCATTTAAAGAAAATGAGTAACTGCACCTTAGTAGTGCCTTAGACTACATTTGATCTCAGGTCTGTTCTTTACCTCCTCGTGGAGCTCAGGGTTATCTTCCCATAAACTGGTTGTTGAAGTACTTCCAGAAACATCCCGTGCCTTGAAGGGGTTTGGAAGGATTAAACATCTCCATGTTCCAGGTGGGAACTCTGGGAGGAAATGATCTGCTTTTGTGTTACGGAAGGCAGAGCGAGACAAGATTTTGAGAGGTTGGCTCGTTCCTCCCCTGTTCAGAGCCAAGATCATCTCCATGAAGCAGTGAAATGCTCTTCTCTGCGAGGTTACAATCTGTGGGTTGGGATGGGAGTTATTTCACCTCTTGACTTCTTAAACAGATCCCCTTGAGGTTAATTAAACAATACGCTCATCTGCTGGAGCTCAGAAACCTGCATAAACCCAACCCTGTTAAGGCAAAGCTCCGGTAGCGAGGAGATGAACCTGTGGCTGATACTCCCTTGGGCACCTCAGCCTGGGGTTTTAATGCCATCACTCAGGGAAGAGATGGAGGAGAAGGAGGTAGAGGAGGCCTCCATCCCCTCTGCTCTGCAGGCACAGTCACTGGAGCTGACTGGAGGAGAGATGGGGTTCCTGGGTGGTTGCACAACTGTTGGCTGGTCAAACAGCCACTTGGAGGGGACATTTCCAATGCCATTCAGATGGTTGCAGGCGCCTGTTGGTATTTTCTTGCAACATGTGCAGATCCCTCCCTTAGAGGGATATTACAGCTCCTCAGTCCACCTCCAAAGGAATAGCGTGAGGTTTATGGCCTCCTGTAGGGTCTGTTGTCTCACCTTTTGGTACCATCTGGCTAGTTTGAGGGTGAGCTTCTTAAATTCTAAGAGCCATTGCTGCTGTCTTCATCATGGAGGCATGTGTGTTCATGTGCTTCCATGGAGTGCCGCGGTCAGCTCTGGGGCCCCCAGCACAAGAAGGACGGAGAGGGAGATGGAGCCAGGCCGAGAGAGCTGGGCTTGTTCAGCCTAAATCCCAGCTTGATACCAGGTTGGCTTATAGGTGTTCATGCACTGAGCTGGCAGTGCTGCAGGCAGTGAGGTGGCACATTAGAGTCATCACATAGAAAAAGCTGAGTTTTACCATCAGAGAGGAGCGGCTGCTGGGCCTTCTGCAGCATTCCAGGTTTAATGGCTTTTTGTTGGGCTGAAGAACTTTCAAAGGGCCTCAGAGGCACATCTGTTAAACAAGAGCTCTTGTGTTCACGTTGGGTATCTTCAGAAGGTAGAGGACATACAGTCAGTCTATTCAGCGTGGCTGCTTGTCGTGTGCTTGCCACGTAATCTTCCTGTGAGCATTTTGCAATGATAGCTGAATGCTTTTTGTGTTCCTTTAAAGACTCTTAACACTGGAAGCATCGTATTCCTGCTGTTCCAATGGTTGGCACAGATGCAGAACTCCATGTTCTGCAGGACAGCGGGAGTTAGAAAAGCTGTAGCAGTGCTATCTGAGTGTCCTCCTACACCCTCAGCTGCTCCCAGGTTTTGCTGTACCTGCATATTCCATGCTTATCTGGTATAGATAGGAGATTTTGGGAGCAAACACTGTCTTGTTCTGCACAGAAGTTAAGGCAGTAATGCTGATGGTTACCTTCTCACTTCTGTAATGCAAGTTGCAGAGGTTGTATTTTGTTTTCCAATGCAGTCACCTGCTGGACTGCACCTGGGCTGGGCATTGCAGTGTTCACACTGTGCGAGCAGCTTTCCTAAGCCAACTCCCTTATTCTCCCTGCAGAAAATACGCAGCCATTTCCTCCTCGGAGCAGCGTCAGAGTTACAAGAACGACTTCAATGCAGAGTACAGTGAGTACAGAGACTTGCACGCCCGGATAGAGAGGATAACGCGGCGCTTTACGCAGCTGGATGCCAAGCTGAAGCAGCTCCTGCAGGGCACTGAGGAATACAAGGTAGAAACAGCACTGAAAAGCCACTTCTACAAGTGGCAATGCTGCCACTCGGTGCAGTCACTGTGGACGTGGGGCTCTTGGGGCTGGGTTGGTGGCTGCAGAACGTGCAGGCAGCTTGACAGCTCTGAGGACTGTTCTTAAAACAGCTCTGTGTTCTTTCGGTTTCGGGCTGGAGCACACATCATGGTACTTGTTGACAAGGAAAGGCCTCAGTGAGACAATTGGTGTCTTTAGCCAAAAGCTGCTGGAAGCTATTAGTGTATCCCAGCCAGAAAACTCATACTTGCACATATGGTAGCATATCGGGGCTGGAAGGGGAGTTAGCACGGGGTCATCTGTTGCTCTGGAATCTTTGATCTTAATAATGGAGCATTATTTGACTTGTCAGGCTGATTTTGAAAGAGCTTTAGCTATTCATTATCTTGAGAAAGTTAAGTCTCACTGAGTATAATAAACAGATTTTTACAGAGCACCTATTGTGCTAAACCCCTTTTCCTCCCTCCAACATCCTTCCCCTCTCCGAGAAGTTCAGTGACTCCTCACTGAGTTTTCTTTCTATCTTGGGGAAAAAGGAGTCTGGAGTTTTGGAGGCAATGGCAGTTATCCTGCGGTCCAGGTGCCTGTTACAGGTAATTCCCATGGCTGGGGAATGGGGCCTCATCCTTCCAGTACTTGTGGTGTCAGCACCAGTATAGTCATGGAGTCATCGAGGTGTCGGATCTCATGGGAGGGAGTAGATTTGGGTCGTTACTTAGAGGAAACGTGGACATTGAGCCATCAGGGAATGGCACCAGTTGCAGTAGGGTGCAGGACTCTGGAATCTAATCAGCTCTCTTTTCCTTTTTAGACCATCCATGATCAAATTTTACAGGAATACCGGAAAATTAAAAAGGTAAGGAAAAACAGCCACAAAAAGCAGGCTTTTTGGGTGGTGCCTCTGGTGTGACTGAAAGAGATGGGCACTTGCCAAGTGCAAATCCCAGTTCTGAAGCCATTCTAGCAGATCTTTGTTCAGCTTGAGCCTGTCCCAAAAGTGGTCTTTTCCTGGATCAGAAAGGGTCTGGGGGGGAGCTGGGACTGCTCTGGGATCCTGGGAAGCATTCAGCCTTGTTAGTGGCGTGCCAGCACAAGAATGAATGTGTTAAATTAGTGCCTTTATCCCATCAAGTGAAAGAACAGCCTGTATTTCAGAATGCACAGGCTGGGTGATAACAGCATTCACCAGGGTCTTCCAAGTCTTGGGGTCTGCTGCTATGTGGGGAATGAGCTGAGGAATCACTTGGGTGCATAGCCCCCAGTGGGGCATGGTGCATGCAGAATACTTCCTATCTCTGTATCTAAAGCATCCATACACCAGGGGTGGTTTGTTTTCTTTTCAATCTATGGATACAGAACCCTGTTCTCCCGAGGGATTTAGGAGCTTTTGGAAGAGATTCCCTGTGTGTTGCAAGCCCATCTTTGTTGTAAAGCTCCCAGGCTTGCACAGCTTGGGCAAGTGATGCCTTGATGCCTCCTGGAAGCTGAAGTGTGCCCAGGTCAGGCTGAGGCCTTTGAGGAGGCTCCTGGAGATGGGTACTCATGAGAAGGGATTTTGTTCTTTGCCTTGTTTGGCCAGAGTGGGTTCATTTTAAGTAGGCATCTACTCCTCCAGCTAGAAAAGCTTCAGTCCGTGGTCAGCCATTGATGCTCTGAGGTGTGGTGGCCTCGGGTCAGCATGGGTGTCACTGAGTTGGGAAGAACTGCCTCCCATCACCACGTTTTCGTTTCTCTTTACAGACTAACCCAAATTACAGCCAAGAGAAGAACCGCTGCGAATACCTCCACAACAAACTGGCTCATATTAAGAAACTGATAGCAGAGTATGACCAGCAGCAGTTCTAGCTGGCGCTGATCTGGACTGGGGAGGGCAAAATAAAAGACACCCGGATGTTCCGTTCCCTTTTGTACAACTAGATTCCTTTCAGAGCGTTAATTCCTCCTGGTTGAAGAAGTTGGGGATGACTTGCGATGATGCTGAAGCTGCCCTGGCCACGTCGGAGCTGGGTTGCAAACCCAGTGCCTGGCATGGGCCTGTTGGGTTTTAGCCTCTCTGAATGTTGGAATGTAACAAATGGCAAACCAGAAAACACATAAAAAAAACCCTCTGCTTATTTGAAGCCAGCGTTTGACACTTAAGGGAAAACTGACCTAAAGTGACCGAAGCTCCCAAAGGTTAAGAATCAGTAGTTTTCATGGATTAAAGTTTGGCATGAAGTGTAATTTTACCCAGGTCCACTGGGTTACAGTAAATTGTCCTTCAGATGGTGAGGAACTGGAATGCTGCTAGGTGACCTCCTGCTCTGGCACCTGCGACTGTTCATATGCAAGCTGTCTGCTCCACATGGCACCGTGTTAAATACACCAAGTACCCAGAGCTCTCGTTGTTTGTTCCTGCTTTTGTCATCTCTGGTGTGTTGCTCTCTTGAGGTGGTTGTGTCAGGAGGAGGGGATCAGCCCCCAGGCTCCTGCCCCATGGCCTCGTGCAGGGTGAATCCCTGCTGTGTAAATCACAGCCCCTCTTTCCTGTTCTCCACTTGTGTGTCTGGAAGCAGCGGGTGGAAGTGTCTTGCTGTGGCCTCCCCAGCATGCGTGGGCCAGTGCCTGCATTAACCTCCCCGTCCCAGGGCTGGGAAGATCGAGACCTGTCTTTGACTTTTGTAACTTTCTACCAAGGCAGCCAATTTTCTTAATTGCTGATGAGACTTTGGTCTATTTTTGTATGGAAAAAAAAAGGACAAAACAAGCATCTTTTTCTAAATCTGTGCCTCCCTTTCCCTTTCAGGCCGAGTGTTTCAGACCCTTTTCCTCTCTTCCAACCGCAGTATTACTGAAGCTTATCGGATAGTGTCC
Organism: Pezoporus wallicus; assembly: GCF_028554395.1. NCBI lineage: Eukaryota > Metazoa > Chordata > Aves > Psittaciformes > Psittacidae > Pezoporus > Pezoporus wallicus. Next base: position 536,595 of record NW_026640128.1, read on the forward strand.
CAGAGGAGTTGCCACCTGTACTGACCCATCAGAGCGGAGGAGGTGGGAGGGGGACACACACACACACACGATGCTTTCTCCTTCTGGTTTTTGTGTCTTTCCAAAGAAGCAGCAGCAGAAACTCGCTCTGAGAGCAGACACCAGAGCCATGAGAGCAGTAAGGTAGCACTTTCCCATGCGGGTCACTTCCACTCTCGTGCTCTATCAGCCAGCTTCTGCTGCAGTCTTTCTTCTTGATTTTTGTGGTTTTGTTTCTGGACTTGAAGGGAACATTTTGAAGAGTATAGCCAGGGTGTGAGAAACACTCCAAAAAGCACAAAGGTGGCCTTTAACTCTGCTGTTTCTTTCTCTCCCCTCTCCCCTTTTTAATCCTGCCAGCCTGCGTGATTTGACTTCTTCTCGCTTCCGTTTATCTCAGAGTAAAGGATTCCTTTCCCGTGGCATCTCCTTCCCTTGGAGGTTGCACTGAAGAGTCTTTCACCCTTTGAAGGAGAGTGGAATGGCAGAGTTAAGGAGGGAAACAGTTCTTACACAAGGAGGATTTGATCCTTTCCCTGCTCTCCCCAAAAAGTGGGTCCATCTGCTGTATTGAAAACGAGAAGAAATAATTCCTAACAATTCCGTTCTGGCTGCATGGGTTTTGCTGCATTGTCCAGCCAGAGGCACCGCTTTGCTTTGTCACACGCCGTGCTCTGAGTTTCTCTCCCTGTAGCATCACCTCAGCGTTCACCAGGACTTTGCCATCCCATTCTCCAAACAGAGCCTGCGCCTGAGCCCCTCGGGCCGTGGTCCATGGACTTGCACAGCCACCTTGTTCTGCTGCTCTGCAAAACCAAACCCGCTCCCAAACGGGGCAGTGGAGGAGAGGAGGGAAGAGATGTGGTGCCTAAGGAGCACTGTGGGGTGAGCACCCCAAGAGCCTCACTTAGGGAAGTCCCAACGAGCATCTCTGGGCTCGGGGAACGCTTTGGTTCCATCTCTTCTTCTCCAACGAAAGCCAAGTGGAGGTGAGGGAGATGCTTCTCCTGCAGCTCTGCCCGTTTGTGGAGCGCTGCTGCCTCCTGTGCTGCTGCTCATCAGGGAAAACTGGAAAATGCACATGAAAGGCAAGGAGCTTTTGTCCGGAAGACTTTGTCCTCCTGCTCGGTGGGCTCTTGCCACGTGCTCGGTGCACAAGTCTCTTGAGCAGTAAGTGGTGGCTGGTGCCGATGTCCAGGCTCCAAGTCCAACAGAACTCCCTGTGCACTGAGGTGGCTTTCCCTGGCGCTGCAGGGATTGGGATTCACTGCACACCCCAGACCTGCGAGCGGTTCCCATGCAGCAGCAAGGCCCAATTCCTGCTTTTCCCAGCCCGAGCTGCGGGCCTCGGTGGGACTTTGACCTCCAAGTGGTGCATGAGGAGCTCCGGTGGCAGAAGGGGCAGCAGCTGCAGCCCCAGGATGAGTAAATCCTTCCATGGAAACACTTCTTCTGATCCTTAATATTTTGAATGGGGTTTTCTTGTTGCTTTGGGGGGGGGGGGGAGGGATAGAGATGGATCCCGATCTTTATACATCTGCTATAAGATATTTTTGCAAACAGAGTTGTATACAGAGCTGTATTGTGTACATTGACATGTATATTCTGGAACTTCTAAAATTTGAATATAAAAAAAAAAGGAGAAACCCAGAAACTATTTAATGAATATCCAAACTGTGAGCCCCAACTAAGCATCCACCACCTTCCCGCTTCCCTTTTCTTTGGCCTGTGTTCAAGAGCTGTAGTCAAATCTGCCTTTTCCTTTCTTTTTCTTTTTAGAGATGATGAAGCTAGGCAAATTTTGTGCTTTTTGGGTTAACTAGAAACCAGTTGTAGGTGATTAAGTATGATCTTAACTTATTGATACTGTGTTTTCCTTTGTAATATTGTACTGTGGATAAAAACTATATTGAGCCATGGAGTTGGAGTTTACAAAAGAGCTTTTCACTTTGCCAAAATGTTACAGTTTAAAGGCAGCATAGTCTTCAGCTTTCCTAATCTTTTCTTAAGAGCTGGTGTCTTTTTTGTACACTGAGAAGCTGAATGCTGATTTTGCAACATATAATAAATTCACTGTATTGGAAAACAAGCAGACAATAAGGTTGTGTCTTTCTTTTCAGCGCTGCTTAACTGTGAGGGAACTCGACAGGGAAAGGTGATAAATGGCTGGCGTGGAGTTGGGAAGCAGGAAGCTTAAAGGAACCGAGGCAGTTGAAGTGTCAGAGCAGGCGGTAAGAAACAGGAGGAAGGTGCTTGGTGTGGCCAAGAGCAAGGGCATCGTTCCCCTTCCCAGTGGGATCAGCCTCTCCATCCCGTGCCAGGAGCTGGGGTGTTCCTGCTCCAGCGGAGGTGGCTGGAGGCTCTCAGAGAGGCACCGAGCCCTGGTGCTGGTGATGCAGAGTTGCAGCCTGGAGGGGTGCTGGAAGCAGGATCCTCACTGCTTCCCTCGGGATGGGCGATGCTGGAGCTCCCTGGGCTATGGCAGCACGTAGCCCCCGGGGAGCCTCCAGACCTGCTTCTCAGGTGCCTCCCTCCGGCTCCTGGAGCCGGGTTTGCCCCGTGCACACCCCCTGTTGGGTGAATCACATCCATGGGGAGCTGGAATGGGAACGGGCTGGCTGAGCCTGGCACAGCCGCTGCCTCCCACCTCCACCCCCGGCCCTGACTCATCCCGCTGGAGCTCGGGATGCAAATAGCTCGGCTGCAGTGAGCCCCTGTCCCTTCCTCTGCGGGCACAGCGCCTGCTTGCTCGGGTCCTGGCTCTGCTGCTCGCTGTGCCTGGAGCATAAAATCACTCGGTACCAAAGTACCCTCTGAGCAGCTTCTGGTTTCCTTCTGCTTTGGGACCCCCTCCTCTTAACAGAGGGTGAGAGGCACAGGTTCACTGGGCTGGAGCCCGCAGGTGAGGGCAGAGGATCTTGCTTGACCCACCCCTATCCCCAGTGAGCCTGTGCTCAGCTGCAGCTCGCTGGGTTCAGTGCAGGGTTCTGGGTTCTACCTGCAAACAGCAACAGAATCCCAGCCTGATTTGAGTGGGAAGGGGCCTTAAAGCTCCTCCAAGTGCTGCCAGAGGGATGTCTTGGCTGTGTTTGAAGTGGGAGATGGACAGGGAGGTCTCTGCTTGGTCCCGTCTCACCAGCATTCACCTCGGAGCTGACACAGCAGCAGGAGGTGATGCTCCCCTGGGTTACGGAGCCGGAGCTGACCTGAGCATCAGCTTTCAGTTGGAGATGCTGCTGCTGAGCCCAGGCCCCTTCCCACCACCTTTAATTCCTCACTGGGGTGAGCCTCACCCCTGGGGTGTTCAGCGGAGGAAAGGCTGGGTCCTGGGATGGGGTCCCTGCCCCTTCCCATCCCAGCTCTCCTGGGGAATTCCTCTGCTCCGGCCGGGGTCACGCTCGGAGCTCATTAACTCCGAGCAGCCCCAGTGGAAATTTACTGGCTGCGTTCGCTGTGCCAGAGCCAGGCGGGACCCGGCGCTGCCGGCACTGGGGACCGCGGCCAGGCCACGGGAGCAGCAGCTCCTGGAGCCTGTGGCCGTGTCCCCCGCACCCTGAGCCCGGGGCTCTGCGATCCAGGGCAGAGCCGGGAAAGGGGCCTCTTGGCACCGCATCGGGCACAAGCCCGGGGTCAGGCCCGTGTGGGGCGGCGGAGCCGATCCCGCAGCATCCTCCATCCCCGGAGGGATGCCGGCAGCGCGGCAGAGCCTCCGTGGGGTTTTTCCTTGCGCACCGTTTGCTCCCGGCTTGTTTACAGGAGGAGGCTCATCGGAATCATCTGTCCCTGCCACGGTCCGATGGAGCCGGTCCCTTTGCCAAGCAGCTGCTGCACCTCCGCAGCCCAGCAGGAGCACCCGGATCCCTCATCCCCTCTGTCCCTATCCATGCGTGGGTCCGTCCTTGGGCACACAGCGCGTGGAGAGTGATGGCACAGGGATAGGGAGGGGAGGACATGGAGCTGCGAGCTGCCAGATAACAAAGGGGCAGAGCCTGGGAATTGCTTTACACGAGGGGGGAAAAAACCCAACTGTGAACGGAGATCAGGGAATGCCGTAATGCACAAATGTGGGGCTGCTTGGGGTGGCTTTGGGGAGATAAGGGGGGGTCCTGCCCGTGTTCCCCCATCACTGAACCCTTCCCAGCGCACGGAGCATCTCTGCCAGCAGAACCGGGCTCTGAACCTGCTTATGATGAACCACGGGGGAGTTGGTGCTGCCCTGGCTCCTGCCGCGGGGGCTTCGTGCTCCGGATGCCCATCCGCTGGGATGGGCTGGGGTGGGCTGGTGGGGGGGGGCACCATCGCCAGGCGGTCGCTATGGCTCCGCGGCTCCCCGCCAGCCCCCGGGCTCCGGGCCCATGGACACGTTGGGAGAGCGGGAACAAGGGAGCCCTGCTCATGCGGTGCCGAGTGTGGGAGGAGTGGGAAGGGAGTGTGGGAAGGAACAATGGTGGGAGTTATGGGAGGGGGGCAAAGGGGGGGGGGGGGAAGGAAAAGCAGTGGAAAAATACCAGTTGTGGGCCCCTGGCAGCGCTGCCGCCCCCCCCGCCCGGGATTATTGTACAAAGAAATGTTATTTTTGTTTCAATAATTCGCTGAGGCATTGGCATTCCAGCGCGGGGCTCGGTCCGCGCTCCAGCCCGGCACCAAGGGATCATTGTTCCTCCATGGCCAAGGGGCCGCACGCCTCCTCCCCGTGTGTTCCCCCCACACACACACACACACCTCGCCCGTACCCCGGCCACACCGCGGCCGCTGGCAGGTGCCCCCCGGGGGCTGTCCCGTTTGGGCACATCCCAACGCGGTGTCCGTGTCCCCCCCTCCCCGGGCCCGAGGCGCTGGGTGGCGGCGGGAGCGGAGAGCGAGGGTGGGAAGGGGCCGGGGCCGCCCGGGCGTTGCTCCTGCTCCGGGGGCTCCTTTGAAGCCCATTGAAAGGGAGCGGAGCCCCCGGCACGGCCCCCGCTGCTGCGCTGCCCTTTCCCCGCAACAGCCCCCCGGGAACACTTGTGGGGTGCAGGCTCCCGGGAACCGGCGGCTCCCCCCCCCCCCCCGGCAGCGCTGCGGGGCTGGGGGTGATGGATGGGGACAGAGTGGGGGTTGCATAGCCCCATAGAGGCTGCAGGGTGCCATCAACTTTGTGATACCCATAGGGGCTGCAGGGTGCCAGTGCCTTTGGGGTGCCCATAGGGGCTGCGGGGTGCCAGTGCCTTTGGAGAGCCTATAGAGGCTGCAGGCTGCTGGTGCCTTTGGGATGCCCATAGGGGCTGCAGGATGTCATCGCCTTTGGGGTGCCCATAGGAGCTGCAGGGTGCCATTGCCTTTGGGGTGCCCATAGGGGCTGCAGGATGTCATAGCCTTTGGGGTGCCCATAGGGGCTGCAGCGTGCCATTGCCTTTGGGATGCCCATAGGGGCTGCAGGGTGCCGGTGCCTTTGGGGTGCCCATAGGGGCTGCAGGGTGCTATCGCCTTTGGGGTGCCCATAGGGGCTGCAGGGTGCCATTGCCTTTGGGATGCCCATAGGGGCTGCAGGGTGCCATTGCCTTTGGGGTGCCCACAGGGGCTGCAGGGTGCTATCGCCTTTGGGTGCCCATAGGGACTGCGGGGTGCCGGTGCCTTTGGGGTGCCCACAGGGGCTGCAGGGTGTCATCGCCTTTGGGGTGCCCATAGGGGCTGCGGGGTGCCAGTGCCTTTGGGGTGCCCATAGGGGCTGCAGGGTGCCGGTGCCTTTGGGGTGCCCATAGGGGCTGCAGGGTGCTATCGCCTTTGGGGTGCCCACAGGGGCTGCAGGGTGCTATCGCCTTTGGGGTGCCCACAGGGGCTGCAGGGTGCTATCGCCTTTGGGGTGCCCATAGGGGCTGCAGGGTGTCATCGCCTTTGGGGTGCCCATAGGGACTGCGGGGTGCCGGTGCCTTTGGGGTGCCCATAGGGGCTGCGGGGTGCCGGTGCCTTTGGGGTGCCCATAGGGGCTGCGGGGTGCCGGTGCCTTTGGGGTGCCCACAGGGGCTGCCGGTGTCGGTGCCGGTGCCGGGGCAGCACCGTGGGAGCGGCCCCGCGGGCCGGTGCCCGTGGGAAGCCGCAGGGCTCCGGCAGCTCAGGAAGCCGCCGGCCCCGGGCGCTCAATGGCCGGAAGGCGGCAGCGGGACCCCCCGGTCCCGGTCCCGGCCCGAGCCCCGGCCCCGCCGCCGCTTCCCCTTCCCGGGTCAGCGCCCGCTCCCCGCCGCCTCCCGCTCCCGTTACACCCCCCCCCCGCCAAGCCCCGGTAGGGGCCGCCCCGCACGTGCCTTGGGGCCGGGACCGGGGGAGTCCCGGGGGGGTGATGGGGGGTGGCGGTGCACGTGCGGGGGGGTCGCGGGGGCCGGTTGTGGGGGGCGGGTCCGGGGGGGGGGGGGGGGGGGGGGGGGGGGGGGGGGGGGGCCCTGGGAGCCGATTAAGCGGCGGGAGCCGCGGCGGCCGCAGCCGCGATCGCATCAATCCCCCGCGGGGCCCGCACCGGCACCGGCTCCAGCGCGCCCCGGTGAGTGCCCGGCCCCGGGAGGAGGGGGGGGTCCTGCGGGCAGCGGGAGCGGCCCCGCTCCGTGTCCCCCCGGGTCCCCGGTGCCACCCCGGGGCGCTCGGACTCCTCTGTCCCCGGGTCCCCTCTCCCATCGCAGGGTGCGGGACCGCTCCGTGTCCCCTCCGCCGCTCCACGGACACCTCCCGTCCCCAGGGACCGCTCCTGTGCCCTAGGGAGGAGACAGCGGGGACAGGACGGGACCCAGCGCCCTCCGCCTCCTGCGGCTCAATGGGGTCCTGGGGGGGCCCTGGGCGATGACTCCCTTGTGTCCCCCCCGCCCCGTCCTCCGTGTCCCGGGGCCGCGGTGCCACCGGCCCGACCCGGAGCGGGGCCAGAGCAAGGGAGGGGGGAGCCGGGGTCCCGGCGTGCCAGGCCCGCGGGGCTGACACCCATTTCCTCCTATTGCAGCTGCAGGAACAATGGCAGAGGCATTCCTTGTGGAGAGCCCCGACGTCACGTACAGCAAGGACTTCATCGAGGCCAAGTACACGTACAGCGCCGTGCACGTCTGCCGCGAGAACGGCGTCACCAAGGTGCGGTGGGGCGGGGGATGCAGGGGACCGGGGGGGCTGGAGGGGGCTTGGGGGGCTGGTAGGGGTTGGGGGGGCTCAGAAGGGGTTTTGGAGGGTGAAGGGTGTTGATGGGGGCTGTCAGGGTTTGGGGGGGTCAGGAGGGGTTTTGGGGAGTCCCCCCATCCCCACGCATCCCCATCCTGTAGGTGCGTCCATGCTCGACCCGGTTCACGTTCCGCACGGGGCGGCAGGTCCCACGCCTGGGGGTGATGCTGGTGGGCTGGGGGGGCAACAACGGCACCACGGTGACTGCGGCCGTGCTGGCCAACAGGCTGGGGCTCTCCTGGATGACCAAGACCGGCCGCAAGGTGGGTGTCCCCTGCCAGCACCCGGCATCCCACAAGGATCAGGACATGGAGCTGGTCCCTCTGCACCAGGGTCCTGCACCCCAATCCCCATCCCTGCCCCTGCAGAGGTGGTCTGAAGCCCCAGCACCCCACTTTGGGGGTGCTGGGCACCCCGTTCCCTGCACCAGCAGCTCATCCTCACATTCTCCATCCCAGAAAGCCAACTACTATGGCTCCCTGCTCCAAGCCTCCACCGTCTGCCTGGGCTCTGGCCCCACCGGTGATGTCTATGTGCCTTTCCGGGACCTGCTGCCCATGGTGCACCCCAACGACATCGTCTTTGATGGTAGGTGGGGTATGGGGGGGGAGACACGGACACCCCCCGTCCATGGGGCACCCTGAGCGGTTGGGTCACCCCTTGTCCCCCAGGCTGGGACATCTCATCCCTGAACCTGGCCGAGGCCATGCGGCGCGCGGAGGTGCTGGACTGGCCGCTGCAGGAGCAGCTCTGGCCCCACATGGAGAAGATGAAGCCCCGAGCCTCCATCTACATCCCCGAGTTCATCGCTGCCAACCAGGAGGAGCGGGCGGACAACGTCCTGCGCGGGTCCATGGCGGAGCAGGTCCTGGTGCTGGTGGTGGGGACACAGAGGTGACGGTTGGGGGGGGAGATGCCCCCGTGCTGACGTATCCCCATCGGTGCCGTCCCAGGTGGAGCAGATCCGCAGGGACATCCGCGACTTCAAGGAGAGCAGCGGCGTGGACAAAGTCATCGTCCTGTGGACGGCCAACACCGAGCGCTTCTGCGACGTGGTGCCGGGGCTCAACGACACCGCCGACAACCTGCTGCGGGCCATCGAGGTCAGGGCACGGGCAGGGCCCGGGGAGGGTGCCGGCAGCCCCCGGTGGTGCTGAGCTGCCCCGTGTCCCCGCAGCGAGGCCTGGAGGTGTCCCCGTCCACGCTCTTCGCCGTGGCCAGCATCCTGGAGGGCTGCGCCTACATCAACGGCTCCCCCCAGAACACCTTCGTGCCCGGCGCCGTGGAGCTGGCCGCCCAGCGCCGCGTCTTCATCTGCGGCGACGACTTCAAGTCGGGTCAGACCAAGCTCAAGTCGGTGCTCGTGGACTTCCTGGTGGGCGCCGGGCTCAAGGTACGTGGGGATGGGGCAGCGCCGGTGGTGGGGGGGGGACCTGCCTGTGATGGGGGTGACCTGTGCCCACCGCCCCCCCAGACCAAGTCCATCGTGAGCTACAACCACCTGGGGAACAACGACGGGAAGAACCTCTCGGCCCCGCAGCAGTTCCGCTCCAAGGAGATCTCCAAGAGCAACGTGGTGGACGACACGGTCCAGGCCAACCCCATCCTCTATGGCCCCCAGGACAAGCCCGACCACTGCGTGAGTTGGGGGTCCGGACCCACACGATGAGGACGAGGGGGATGTGGTGGTGACGGCGACGTCGCTTCGCAGGTGGTGATCAAGTACGTGCCCTACGTCGGGGACAGCAAACGCGCGCTGGATGAGTACACGTCGGAGATCATGATGGGCGGCACCAACACCATCGTCATCCACAACACGTGTGAGGTGCGTGGTGGGGGGGGCACAGGGGTGTCCCCGGGGGGGGGGGGTTGGCGTGACCCCACCTCACCTCCCCATGCCCTGGTGCCCGCAGGACTCGCTGCTGGCCAGCCCCATCATCCTGGACCTGGCCATCCTGACGGAGCTGTGCCAGCGCGTCACCTTCTGCACCGAGGCCGACCCCGAGTTCCAGGGCTTCCACAGCGTCCTCTCCATCGTCGCCTTCCTCTGCAAGGCCCCGCTGGTGCCCGAGGGCACCCCCGTCGTCAACGCGCTCTTCCGCCAGCGCAGCTGCATCGAGAACATCCTGAGGTACCCGGGGGTCCCCATCCTCGTGGGGGTCACGTCCCTCCTCTCCCGAGGCTTGTGGGCGCCCTGGTGTTTGATGCCCAACACCAGTGGGTCCCTGCGGGTGCCCAGCACCCATGCATGGGGTGTGCAAAGCCAGTTTGGGGTTGGGACGCCCGATGCTGGTGCTGGTGCTCAGTGCCACCGGTTGGTGCCACCCCGTGGGTGCCAGCACCCAGCACCGCTGTGTCCTGGTGCGTGATGCCCAAATGATGGTCCCAGTGCTGGCAGTGCCCAGCACCAACGGGTCCCAGCGCGGATGGGTCCCTGCTTCCCAGTCTTGGGGTGCCCAATGTGAGAGCATCCCAATGCCCACAGCCCCCGGTACCCAACGCCTGGGTACCCAATGCTGCCCCCAGCACCATGGGTCCCATCACCCTTCCCTGTCACTGGGTGCCACATCCTTGACACACACACCCCCCCCCCATTTCCTCCCTCGGTGCCAGGGCCTGCGTGGGGCTGCCCCCCCAGAACCACATGCTGCTGGAGCACAAGATGCAGCGCCCTGCGCCCAGCCCCAAGCGCTCCTGCCCGGGGGGGGCCACCTGTCCCCTAGCACCCAAGAAGACCCCGGCAGCACCCACCCAGCTCAATGGGCACCCCTGTGCGCCGCAGACGGGGCCCCCCCGCACCCCCCTGCACATCGATGGGGCTGACTAACGCCAGGACCCCTTGAGCAGCTTCCTGGGGG
>NW_026640129.1:0-560 GCF_028554395.1 Pezoporus wallicus
TGTGATAATGGGCAGCTGAGAAGCAGCTTTGGAGAGGTTGCATTCAAATGTACTTTCAGGTATGAAACCGAGGAGTGACAGCAATGATGGTGACACCGTTGCAAAGCTAACTGTGTGCTGAAGATGCCCAGCACATGCTTTCCCTCCTGGCTATTCGACTGTGGGTGCAGACGGCAACCGTTCGTGCTCTACTCACTGTGCTGCTGGGCAGCCGAGAGCAAGCTCCGAAGAGGGTGCATTCAAATGGACCTTTAGGTATGAAAGCGAGGAGCGACAGCAATGATGGTGACACACTTGCAAAGCTGAATGTGTGCTGAAGATGCCCAGCACATGCTTTCCCTCCCGGCTCTTCGGATCTGGGAGCACAAGCCAGAAGTTCGTGCACTAATCGCTGTGCTACTGGGCAGCTGAGAAGCAGCTTTGGAGAGGTTGCATTCAAATGTACTTTTAGGTATGAAACCGAGGAGTGACAGCAATAATGGTGACAGCATTGCAAAGCTGACTGTGTGCTGAAGATGCCCGCACATGCTTTCCCTCCTGGCTCCTCGACTGTGGGAGCA
>NW_026640130.1:0-5504 GCF_028554395.1 Pezoporus wallicus
GTCTGCCCATAGGGTTCCATGGGGTTTCTCTATGGGGTCTCTCTGGGTCTGCCCCATAGGGTTCTCTATGGGTCTGCCCCATAGTGTTCCATAGGGTTTCTCTGTGGGTCTCTCTATGGGTCTGCCCCATAGGCGCATTGCTGGCCTTAGGGTTCCATGGGGTTCTCTATGGGTCTGCCCCATAGGCACCCATTGCTGGCCCTGGGGTTCCATGGGGTTTCTCTATGGGGTCTCTCTATGGGTCTGCCCCATGGGCACCCATTGCTGGCCCCATGGGGTTCCATAGGGTTTCTCTATGGGTCTGCCCCAGGGTTCCATAGGGTTTCCTATGGGGTCTCTCTATGGGTCTGCCCCATAGGGTTCCATGGGGTTTCTCTATGGGTCTGCCCCCATAGTGTTCCATAGGGTTTCTCTATGGGGTCTCTCTATGGGTTCCATAGGGTTCCATAGGGTTTCTCTATGGGTCTGCCCTCTATGGAGGGGTTCTCTATGGGTCTGCCCCCATAGGGTTCCATAGGGGTTTCTCTATGGGTCTGCCATAGTTCCATAGGGTTCCATAGGGGTTCTCATGGGTCTGCCCCATAGGGTTCCACCCATGGGTCTGGCCCCATAGTGTTCCATAGGGTTTCTCTATAGGGTCTCTCTATGGGTCTGCCCCATAGGGTTCCATAGGGTTTCTCTATGGGTCTGCCCCATAGGGTTCCATAGGGTTCTCTATGGGTCTGCCCCATAGGCACCCATTGCTGGCCCCATAGTGTTCCATAGGGTTTCTCTATGGGGTTTCTCTATGGGTCTGCCCCATATTGGTTCTCCATGGGTCTGCCCCATAGGCACCCATTGCTGGCCCCATAGTGTTCCATAGGGTTTCTCTATGGGGTCTCTCTATGGGTCTGCCCCATAGGCACCCATTGCTGGCCCCATAGGGTTCCATAGGGTTTCTCTATGGGGTCTCTCTATGGGTCTGCCCCATAGGCACCCATTGCTGGCCCCATAGTGTTCCATAGGGGTTCTCTATGGGTCTGCCCCATAGGCACCCATTGCTGGCCCCATAGGGTTCCATAGGGGTTTCTCTATGGGTCTGCCCCATAGGGTTCCATAGGGTCTCTCTATGGGTCTGCCCCATAGGGTTCCATAGGGGTTTCTCTCTAGGGTTCTCTATGGGTCTGCCCCATAGGCACCCATTGCTGGCCCCATAGGGTTCCATAGGGTCTCTCTATGGGTCTGCCCCATAGGCACCCATTGCTGGCCCCATAGGGTTCCATAGGGTTTCTCTATGGGTCTGCCCCATAGGGTTTCTCTATGGGGTCTCTCTATGGGTCTGCCCCATAGTGTTCCATAGGGTTTCTCTATGGGGTCTCTCTATGGGTCTGCCCCATAGGGTTCCATAGGGGTTCTCTATGGGGTCTCTCTATGGGTCTGCCCCATAGGGTTCCATAGGGTTCTCTATGGGTCTGCCCCATAGGCACCCATTGCTGGCCCCATAGTGTTCCATAGGGTTTCTCTCTAGGGTTCTCTATGGGTCTGCCCCATAGGCACCCATTGCTGGCCCCATAGTGTTCCATAGGGGTTCTCTATGGGGTTTCTCTATGGGTCTGCCCCATAGGGTTCCATAGGGGTTTCTCTATGGGTCTGCCCCATAGGCACCCATTGCTGGCCCCATAGGTTTCCATAGGGGTTCTCTATGGGTCTGCCCCATAGGCACCCATTGCTGGCCCCATAGGTTTCCATAGGGGTTCTCTATGGGTCTGCCCCATAGGCACCCATTGCTGGCCCCATAGGGTTCCATAGGGGTCTCTCTATGGGTCTGCCCCATAGGCACCCATTGCTGGCCCCATAGTGTTCCATAGGGTTTCTCTATGGGTCTGCCCCATAGGGTTCCATAGGGGTTTCTCTATGGGGTCTCTCTATGGGTCTGCCCCATAGGCACCCATTGCTGGCCGTAGCTGTCCTGCAGCTCCTGGTTGTGGGGATCCTCCCAGCGCGGGCGGAGGCCGAGGCAGAGCAGCGGCTCCCACCCCTCCTGCGCCATCGCCACGAAGTAATCGGTGAAACCCGCGAAGGATTGGATGGCGCCTGCGGGGGGCGGGGCCCAGGGCTCAGTGGGGCGGGGACAGAGATCAGTGGGGAGGGATCAGTGGGGCAGAGATCAGTGGGGCAGAGATCAGTGGGGCAGGGACACAGAGATCAGTGGGGCAGTGATCAGTGGGGCGGGGACACAGAGATCAGTGGGGCAGAGATCAGTGGGGCAGGGACCCATGGATCAGTGGGGCAGAGATCAGTGGGGCGGGGACACAGAGATCAGTGGGGCAGGGATCAGTGGGGCAGGGACACAGAGATCAGTGGGGCAGGGACCCATGGATCAGTGGGGCAGAGATCAGTGGGGCAGAGATCAGTGGGGCAGGACCCATAGATCAGTGGGGCAGAGATCAGTGCGGCAGGGACCCATGGATCAGTGGGGCAGAGATCAGTGGGGTGGGACACAGAGATCAGTGGGGCAGGATCCATAGATCAGTGGGGCAGAGATAAGTGGGGCAGGGACACAGAGATCAGTGGGGCAGAGATCAGTGGGGCAGGGACACATGGATCAGTGGGGTAGGACCCAGGGATCAGTGGGGCGGGACCCAGGGATCAGTGGGGCAGAGATCAGTGGGGCAGGACCCATAGATCAGTGGGGCAGAGATCAGTGGGGCAGGACCCATAGATCAGTGGGGCAGAGATCAGTGGGGCGGGGACACAGAGATCAGTGGGGTAGGACCCAGGGATCAGTGGGGCGGGACCCAGGGATCAGTGGGGCGGGGACACAGAGATCAGTGGGGCAGAGATCAGTGGGGGAGGGACCCATGGATCAGTGGGGCAGAGATCAGTGGGGCGGGGACACAGAGATCAGTGGGGCAGGGACACATGGATCAGTGGGGCGGGGACAGAGATCAGTGGGGCAGGGATCAGTGGGGCAGGGACACAGAGATCAGTGGGGCAGGGATCAGTGGGGCAGGGATCAGTGGGGCGGGGACACAGAGATCAGTGGGGAAGAGATCAGTGGGGCAGGGACACAGAGATCAGTGGGGCAGAGATCAGTGGGGGAGGGACCCATGGATCAGTGGGGCAGAGATCAGTGGGGTAGGGACCCATGGATCAGTGGGGTAGGGACCCATGGATCAGTGGGGCAGAGATCAGTGGGGCAGGGACCCATGGATCAGTGGGGCAGAGATCAGTGGGGTAGGGACCCATGGATCAGTGGGGTAGGGACCCATGGATCAGTGGGGCAGAGATCAGTGGGGCAGGGACCCATGGATCAGTGGGGCAGAGATCAGTGGGGCAGGACCCATGGATCAGTGGGGCAGAGATCAGTGGGGCAGAGACACAGAGATCAGTGGGGCAGGGATCAGTGGGGCAGGACCCATGGATCAGTGGGGCAGAGATCAGTGGGGCAGGACCCATAGATCAGTGGGGCAGGGACACAGAGATCAGTGGGGCAGAGATCAGTGGGGCAGAGATCAGTGGGGCGGGGACACAGAGATCAGTGGGGAAGAGATCAGTGGGGCAGGGACACAGAGATCAGTGGGGCAGGGACACAGGGGTCAGTGGGGAGGGACCCATGGATCAGTGGGGCAGGGATCAGTGGGGCAGAGATCAGTGGGGCAGGGACACATAGAGCCAAGGACCCATGGATCAGTGGGGCAGGATCCATAGATCAGTGGGGCAGAGATCAGTGGGGCGGGACGCAGAGATCAGTGGGGCAGAGATCAGTGGGGGAGGGACCCATTGATCAGTGGGGCGGGACACAGAGATCAGTGGGGCGGGACCCATAGATCAGTGGGGCAGAGATCAGTGGGGCAGGGACACAGAGATCAGTGGGGAGGGACCCATGGATCAGTGGGGCAGGGATCAGTGGGGCAGGGACCCATGGATCAATGGGACAGAGATCAGTGGGGCAGGGACACAGAGATCAGTGGGGCAGAGATCAGTGGGGGAGGGACCCAGGGGTCAGTGGGGCAGAGAACAGTGGGGCGGGGACCCATGGATCAGTGGGGCGGGGATCCAGAGATCAGTGGGGCAGGGACACATAGAGCCAAGGACCCATGGATCAGTGGGGCAGGGACCCATAGATCAGTGGGGCAGGGACCCATGGATCAGTGGGGCAGAGATCAGTGGGGCAGGGACCCAGAGATCAGTGGGGCAGAGATCAGTGGGGCAGGATCCATAGATCAGTGGGGCAGAGATCAGTGGGGTGGGACACAGAGATCAGTGGGGCAGAGATCAGTGGGGCAGGATCCATAGATCAGTGGGGCAGAGATCAGTGGGGTGGGACACAGAGATCAGTGGGGCAGAGATCAGTGGGGCAGGATCCATAGATCAGTGGGGCAGAGATCAGTGGGGTGGGACACAGAGATCAGTGGGGCAGAGATCAGTGGGGCAGGATCCATAGATCAGTGGGGCAGAGATCAGTGGGGCAGGGACCCAGAGATCAGTGGGGCAGAGATCAGTGGGGCAGGATCCATAGATCAGTGGGGCAGAGATCAGTGGGGCAGGGACCCAGAGATCAGTGGGGCAGAGATCAGTGGGGCGGGGACACAGAGATCAGTGGGGCAGAGATCAGTGGGGCAGGATCCATAGATCAGTGGGGCAGAGATCAGTGGGGCAGGGACCCAGAGATCAGTGGGGCAGAGATCAGTGGGGCAGGGACCCAGAGATCAGTGGGGCAGAGATCAGTGGGGCAGGGACCCAGAGATCAGTGGGGCAGAGATCAGTGGGGCAGGGACCCAGAGATCAGTGGGGCAGAGATCAGTGGGGCGGGGACCCATCGATCAATGGGGCAGAGGTCAGTGACACATACACCCAAGGACCCATAGACCCAAAGCCCAACCCTTTGATTACCTCCCCCATTGATTACCCCACCCCCCACCCATAGGTGCTCCCCCCCCATGGGTGCTCCCCACCCCACCCATTGCTTACCCCCCCCACCCATGGGTGCCCCCCCGCCATTGGTGCCCCCCCCCCCACCCATGGGTGCTCCCCCCCATCACCCCCACCCCTGGGTGCTCCCCCCCACCCATGGGTGCCCCCCCCCACCCCACCCATAGGTGTCCCGCCCCATAGGTGCTCCCCACCAACCCATTGCTTACCCCCCCCCACCTATGGGTGCTCCCCACCCACCCATGGGTGCCCCCCCCACCCCCCCCACCCATGGGTGCTCCCCACCCACCCATAGGTGTCCCCCCCCCTTGGTTGCCCCCCCCCCCCCAACCCATAGGTGTCCCCCCCCCATGGGTGCTCCCACCCCACCCATTGCTTATCCCCCCACACCTATGGGTGCTCCCACCCACCCATGGGTGCCCCCCCACCCCACCCATAGGTGCTCCCACCCCACCCATTGCTTACCCCCCCCACCCATGGGTGCCCCCCCCACCCCCCCCACCCATGGGTGCTCCCCACCCACCCATAGGTGCTCCCCCACCCATGGGTGCTCCCACCCCACCCATTGCTTATCCCCCCACACCTATGGG
>NW_026640131.1:0-554 GCF_028554395.1 Pezoporus wallicus
CTGAAGAGACCCAGCACCAGCTTTCCCTGCTGGCTCTTGTGCTGTGGCAGTAAAGAACGACCGCTCATGCTGTACTCACTGTGCTGCTGGGCAGCAGAGTTCAGGCTTCAGAGAGGTTGTATTCAAATGCTCTTTCAGGTATGAAAGTGAATGGTGACAGCAATGGTGGTGTCACACTTGAAAGCTGACTGTGAGATGAATAATCCCAGCATCAGCTTTCCCTCGTGGCTCTTCTGCTGTGGGAGCAGAGGCCAAACATTCATGCTCTACTGAGTGTGTTGCTGGGCAGCAGAGTGCAGGCTCCGGAGAGGTTGCATTCGAATGCACTTTCATGTATGACAGTGAGCAGTGAAAGCAATGATGGAGACACCGTTGCAAAGCTGCCTGTGTGCTGAAGAGGCCCAGCACTAGCTTTTCCTCCTGGCTCTTCTGCTGTGGGAGCTTTCGTGGTTTAAACCCAGTCAGGTAACTTGTTCACTCACTCCCAGTGAGTGGTGCTGAGCTGACAACAATTGAGGGCCATCCCCCCCCCCCCCCCCCCACCGGGGCTCTCC
>NW_026640132.1:0-553 GCF_028554395.1 Pezoporus wallicus
ACATAAACTCTGAATAATCCTGAAAGATACAGCAAGGCCATGAGAGGCCCGAAGAAGCTTAAGCAAGCAAGATAAGAGGCTGGAATTCACCAAGTTAATGAGAACTGTGGACTGTTGGCAAGCTTCCAAGGTTGAGTTCTCACACCTGTGTTTAACCAATTACATGCTAGTCACTAAGGGTGTTCAAGGCACGTATCCAGTCATAATATGCCAAATCACTTGTCGTGGTTTAAACCCAGTCAGGTAACTTGTTCACTCACTCCCAGTGAGTGGTGCCGAGCTGACAACAATCAAGGTCCGTGTCCGTCTCCCCCCCCCAACTGCACCGGGGCTCTCCCCTTCCCCGCTCCCGGAGGAACGGGGAGGAGGATCGAGAGAGTGCAACTCCTACGGGTTGAGACAAGAACAGTCCAGCAACAAATCACCACCGCTACTATCAGCTAAAACAATGATAAGGGAAAATAACAAGGGAAGAGAATACGACGCCCCGTCTCTGCCTCCTCACAGCTTCCCCTCCTCCCTGGCAGAGCATGAGCCTCACAGAGTCCTTGGT
>NW_026640133.1:0-553 GCF_028554395.1 Pezoporus wallicus
GCATTTTGCCTGACAAATAAACCCCCACTTTACTCACAAAACACATTCCTAGATTTTTGTTTTGTTTTGTGCTTTCCTTTTCACTTATAATTGAACAGTCTGGACATTAGGAGATGGTAGTGAAAACATTGTGCACAGAACCTAAACGCATATCTCAGTTACTTGAAACTAAAAAAGCTAAAAAATCCAATCGCCCCTCATGATCTGCAAAAATACATGCAGGCAGAATTTCCATGTCCCATCACTGATTTTAATGGGAGACAATCTGCATGGAACTATCTGCAGCCACAAGACTAGGGCCTTCTGAAGGGTATTCAAGAACTTCACATGTTTTGAAGAGATGGAATGAGTAAAGAGTAAAGTTAAAGCTTTACTAGTAATAAAATATTAAACAGCATAGTTGTGATTCTTGCTGTCTGACTGCATCCTGAATTAAAATCTGATTCAAGGGGTATAGCGTTTACCTTCTTTGCCAATTTAGTAATCAGGATATGAAGCAGAACCCCCAGGAAAATAAAAACACTGATTAAGACTAATTGGGACTTGAAATTCT
>NW_026640134.1:0-555 GCF_028554395.1 Pezoporus wallicus
TACTTAAAAATGGTTAGAAATTGAGAAATTTGGGTTAGGAAAAGAAACCAAAAAATGCTTAAAACGACTTAGAAAATGGAAATAAAAAAAGGGGTAGTAATGGCTAAAAGTGGCTTAAAACGTTTAAGAAAGTAACAAGAATGCATAGCAAACGGGGGGGAAACCGGTTTCAATTTGATAGAAATGGGGAAAAATGGGTTAGAAATGAGCCAAAAACTCTGAAACCAGGAAAGAATTGGGCAAAAATTACCAAGGAAAAAAAAAGCTTACAAGAGGTTGAAACGTGGCAAAAATAGGATAGAAACTGCCAAAAATGGATTAAAAGGGGTTAGAACTTGACAAAAATGGGTTAGGAAAGGGGAAAAATAACTTAAAATTGGTTAGAAATTGAGAAATTTGGGTTAGGAAAAGAAACAAAAAATGCTTAAAACGACTTAGAAAATGGAAATAAAAAAAGGGTTAGTAATGGGCAAAAGTGTCCGCAAGACCTTTTTCAATCTTATAACGTTTTATATTGTTCATGATTTCACGCCAAGGTTTCATCAGTTTCCTTGC
>NW_026640135.1:0-55111 GCF_028554395.1 Pezoporus wallicus
CCGCGGTCGCCATTTTGAAGCGGTGTTTGGGGAAGGCGGCGCGCTCGCTCCCGTGTGCCCAGCCCGGCCCCGTGCCCGCCGCCCGCCCGCTCCCTGCGCCCCGGCCCTGCACCGCCGCAGCCATTGCCGACCTTGCCATGTCCGGAGGGGGCGTGATCCGCGGCCCAGCCGGCAACAACGACTGCCGCATCTACGTGGGGAATCTACCCCCCGACATCCGCACCAAGGACATCGAGGACGTCTTCTACAAGTACGGGGCCATCCGCGACATCGACCTCAAGAACCGCCGCGGGGGCCCGCCCTTCGCCTTCGTCGAGTTTGAGGACCCCAGGTGAGACCCCCACAGCCTCCCCCCATAGGGCAGGGCGGCCCGGAACCCACTGCGGCCTGCCCGTGTGCGTGTCCCACAGCGCTGGGCCCGAGGCGGGGGCAGCCGCCCGCGCTGCCGCTCCCCGCCCTGCAGCCCCGGCTCCTTGCGCCGCGGTAACGGGCCCCGCGCCGTTGCGGGTGTCGGGGGCCCATGGAGGGGGGCGCCGGGCGGGCGGGAAGCGGGAACAAAGGCGGGGGGGCGGTGCATGGGCAGGGCGGGGCGGGCGGCCGCGCTCACCGCCCCGTCCCGTCCCGCAGGGACGCGGAGGACGCCGTCTACGGGCGGGACGGCTACGATTACGATGGGTATCGCCTCCGCGTGGAGTTCCCTCGGAGCGGCCGGGGCACCGGCAGAGGTGGCGGCGGCGGCGGCGGGGGTGGAGCCCCCCGGGGCAGGTACGGCCCCCCGTCCCGGCGCTCGGAGTACAGAGTGATCGTCTCGGGTGAGTCCTTGCTCTCATTTTCTTAACCCCAGTGCTCCCCCGGGGTCCTCCAGGCAGGCTTCCCAGCGGAGAGGTGGTGCAGCTCCAAGTTGTTTTGCCTCGCATAGCCTGGGAGGAACGCTGTGCCTGCGAGCATCCCCTCTAGGCACGCTGTCTGCTTCCTCAACAGCCTCTGTCGATTCCTTTGAGCTGATGCTGTAGCTACACGAGGCTAGAGTACAACTCGGTTTTAAAGTCGCTCCTTGCTTTTTACATAGGGCTGCCTCCAAGTGGAAGTTGGCAGGATTTAAAGGATCACATGCGTGAAGCAGGTGATGTATGTTATGCTGATGTTTTCCGAGATGGCACTGGTGTCGTGGAGTTTGTACGGAAGGAAGATATGACCTACGCTGTGCGAAAACTGGATAACACTAAATTTAGATCTCATGAGGTAGGTTTCATACTTTCTTTGGCCAGAATTGGATACAAGGGGCTTAACAGTAGGATTTGAAGGTAAGGAACGTGTGGTGTTCGTTTATATACAAAGCGGCTGAGTAAGTCTGTGGTCAGTTTGTCAGGAGATAGGCTTTAAAGCTTTGTCTGTTTCCGTGCTGCTAGTAAACAATATCTGCAGTCTGTCAGCATGCCTAAAAAGATGGCCCTAAAGCCTAGACTTTTCAATCGAAAGTTCTGTCTATTCAATAGGGAGAAACTGCCTACATCCGTGTTAAAGTTGATGGCCCAAGAAGTCCAAGCTATGGAAGATCTCGGTCACGCAGCCGTAGTCGTAGCAGAAGCCGTAGTCGAAGCAACAGCAGAAGCCGCAGTTATTCCCCAAGAAGAAGCAGAGGATCTCCACGCTACTCTCCCCGCCACAGCAGATCCCGATCTCGCACATAAGCGATCACTAGCTCTGATCTTTTTGTAGAAGCCCATGTTGTACACAGTTTTCCTTTAGTACAGTCTTTCATTATCCTCTTTTTTTTTTTTAATTCCAACTGTTTTACTCGAATTGGCTAAAGTGTTGAATTGCATTCTTGTGTAAAATCCCTAGTGAGTATTTGCTCCTTCACATCGACATTCCCCTCATGTCTTTGGTAAATTGTATTTTAATTGATGTCAGTCAGGATTGTTTCGGTTTAGTTTCTAGTTCAAATACCAACATTCTTGGAGCTGTGGTATTGCTGTGTAAATGTCTCAGTGTTCAGCTATGGTTTATACGAGCTGGGGATGTTGGGATGTTTGTGGCTAACTTGTCTCTTCTGGGGGATCTTATATTTTATCTTGCCTTTTCGTGTGTCTTTCTGTAGACATATCTGAAGAGATGGATTAAGAATGCTTTGGATTAAAGGATTGTGGAGCACATGTCAATCATTTTAGGATTGTCAAAAGGAGGATTGAGGAGGATCAGATCAATAATGGAGGCAATGGTATGACTCCAAGTGCTATTGTCACAGATGAACTTGGCAGTATTGACCTTATACTGAGAGTCAGGCTAATGGAGCGCGTGCACCTCTGTGTC
Organism: Pezoporus wallicus; assembly: GCF_028554395.1. Taxonomy (NCBI): domain Eukaryota; kingdom Metazoa; phylum Chordata; class Aves; order Psittaciformes; family Psittacidae; genus Pezoporus; species Pezoporus wallicus. Next base: position 2,314 of record NW_026640135.1, read on the forward strand.
ACGTCAGGCACGGTCTAGTTACCGCAGGCTACAATTGCTCTTTGCTTTAAAACTCTTCTTTTGGGGGGGCAATTGTGGCTAAATATTTGCTTTTGTTTATTCTCTAGTCCATTATTCCATTCTATTTTTAGGTTTTTTAAGGAATAAACCGGGTCGGGGGTGGGAGTTTTGGTTTACTTTGTCATGTAGCATTTGGTTACAAGTGTTAAATGTTCTGTAGTATTTGTGCACTTGTAGTAGATCAAAGGGTATCTTTAAATCGGAGTATAATATCAATACTGCTAAAATCTGCATGTCCTCTGTGTGACTGATACAGCGTTGCTATTGCATTTCTTAAAGTATCAGACTGAAAGCAAAAATACAACCAACAACTTAGACAACCAAGTGGGGAATAACTTAAAGTCTCAGCCCTGCCCCCTCAGACTAATTGTCAATTGACTCACCGATCCGTTTGCGAACTCCAGTTCCCAGCGTTCCCTTCCAGCCGGGAATGCTGTTGTAGCTCAGGCCTGCAGCAGGTGGATAGTGTTAGCAGTTAAAGCTCTTCCAGTTTCGTAGCCGTTTTTTGCGACCACAAAGCCGTGCGAGCGATGAGTATGTTGGCATTTTCAGTTGACATATTGTAAATATGACAGATGTTTCCTCCCAGTAGTAATTAACATTTCTAAGAAAGAATTATCTGAGCATCACCATTCACGAGTTTGTTTTGGGGAATTGATAGTTATTACTGTACATCTCTGTTAATTGATGGCAAACATAACTGATCATTCCCCAGAATCCTATTTTTTCATTACAGTATCTAACTTTTTGCCTCCTCTTTTTTGGTTTTGCTGGTTATAAAGGTTTGGATTGGAGAGGGCTCACTGGATCCCAATCCTTGGAGCTGGATCATTGGATTCAAATCATAATGTGGATAGGATAGGGAGGCTGAATTACAAGGATTCATGGAGCGGGATCAGATTACCAGGAACATAGGAGTGGATTCCTGCCCCAACCAAACCGCACTCGTGTGGAGTCTTTTTGTTATTCAACTCAATTGGCTATTCCAAAGATACCTTTTTTTTTTTCCTATTTTTGACGATGGGAGCCCTTAAGATGCACGATGGAGTTTTTCCATGGTTTTTGGTAAAAGGAGCAAAGCGAGGACCTGGAGAGGTGCGTTGGAGCGATCTCCTTGGAAGGATTCAGCACGAGTAGATGGTAAACGCTTAAAGGGGAAAAAGGGGGGGGTTGTTTAAAACATAAAACCGAAGTCATTTCTCTAAATTTAATGACCAATTGGAGTTAAAGATTGAGCAGGTTTTCAATTGGCTTCTGCCTTTTTCTTTTCCTTTAACAAATAAAATTTTTACAGAAACACACACCCGGGGGTTGTGGTTTGTTGCCAAGCTGAGGGCTCCGCTCGCCATCACGGCCCCGCTCGGCCGCACAAAAGCCTTTTGTGCTCCACAGAGATGTAGTGTTCACAGGAAGCGCTGGTGTTTGAGCTGCTCCCAAAGAAAGGGCTCCGTTCCCTGGGAAATGGGTGGAATTTATTACAGGAGAAGGGGGAAAGAAAGACTTCTCGCTGCTTAAAAGAGGATGTGTTAATATTCATGTTGCCTGTGATACTCAAGGGAAAATGGGAGGTTCGGCAGGCTCTGTGCTGGCCCTGCAGTCCTCTTGAGGGCAAATGGGATGTGCAGACCTTGGTGGTGGCTGGAGGCAGCAAGTGAAGATGATTACAGAGGAGCTGATGTAATCTGGTCACAGTCATCCCCAACATCCAGCCTGGGAATGTGGCTCCTTTCTTGTGTGGTGACTCTCATCGCTTAGTATGAAGTCCATGAAAATTCCTTTGGTTATCAAAGTTTGTGTGAAACTTGCAGGGAATTAAAGCGTCAGTGTGGAGCACAGGGGTTGTGGTTCTGCACAGTGTAAGTGTGGTGTACAGGGCTGTCCTGGGGAGCACAGGCTGGGTGGTTGGGTCACTGTTTAAGTGGGTACCTTGGGTTTGTGTGGCTGGGGCTGGGTTTTGGTAGCAGGGGGCTGCAGGGATGGCTCCTGTGAGAAGCTGCTGGTAGCTTCCCCAGTGTCTGATGGCACCAATGCCAGCCAGCTCCAAGATGGATCTGCCGCTGGCCAAGGCTGAGCCCTCGGGGGTGGAGATGGCACCTCTGGGATCATGCGTTTAAGCAGATGGATAAAGTCCTGCACAACAGCAGCTGGAAGAGAGAGGAAGAGCTCTGCAGACACCAGGACACACTCAGTGCAGGAGGAGGGAGAAGGTGCTCCAGGCACCAGAGCAGGGATTCCCTGCAGCCCCTGGAGGTGCAGCAGGGGGATTCCCAAAGGAAGCTGTGAGCATGTGGGGAAACCTGTGCAGAAGCAGGGTCGGGGCAGGACCTGTGGTCCCATGGAGAGAGGAGCCCATGCTGGAGCGGGGATGAGCGTGAGGAGCCAAAGACGTGTCTATGAGATGTACTCTCAAACAATTACTGATTGATGGCAAAGCCCTGTGCCTGAGGGCAAGGTAAGAGCCATGCTGCACACAGAATGCACTTGGCTGCTGGAGTGGTTGTGGGACAATGCTGGGTGGGAAGAGCTGTGGGGATGAGTGGGATGGGGAGCAGGAAGGTGGGGTGGCTCTTGCCAGAGAGGTTTGTTTGTCGGGGAGTGGAGGGGGCAGCGTGTGCTCGATGGCATGTAGGTGTGTGCTGTTGGAGGGGAAGTTGGCCTGAAAAACCCCAAACCCTTGTGTGGCCTGAGCTCAAGGAAGGTGAAATGGGAGCGGCTTTAAAGCAGTGGTTCGAGTGCGCTCAGGGAAACAAAACCTCTTCTTGCACAAAAGGAAACCTGAAGAGTTTGGTTTGAATTGGAGTGGTGCTTGGAGCGGATCCCTCTTGACTGCCGAGGGGCTGGGAAGAAGGGGACCTTCATGGGGTAGGAGGAGTGAAGGAGGCTGAGACCCTCAGGGATGGAGGGGCTAAAGGCCCCTCTTCGAAACACGAGGGTCTGGGTTCTGACGCAGGGAGTCCAATGGCACTGGGCATAAGGAGCTGATTAATGTGCCGAGGCACTAATTGAAGAGGTGGTTCAGCTGATTTCAAGACACAGCAGGACCTGTACAAGCTCCGAAGGGGTTGCAGCGTGGTAAGAAGCATCACCTCGTGGGAAGGCCCTTCCTCCCTGGCACAGGAGGGCACCAGATGCTGTGAGGAGGAGGAGGAGGAAACACCAGTGTTCCTCCACGTTGGGATTTGTGGACCAGATCACCTTTGTGCCAAGCTTTTAACACGGAGTTCTCAAAGACCTGATGGGGGTTTTATCCCTGCAAGGAGGCTGCCGGCCCTCCCTGCTGGGCGGGAATGCTGTGTTTTCACTTGGAAAAGGGGAATGGCGGAATGCTGGAGTTCCTTCTTTCTACCCTGAGGGAAGAGATGTGGGGCTGCTGCAGCTGATCCATGTCCCTGCTTTAACGCAACGGTGCTGGAGCAGCTCTGCTGTTCCTGTGCAGGGGAATCTGCTTTTCCTGATGATCCTGCGCTTCCCATAGTGCTGCTTTGGTACAGCTGAGGGCAATTGTCCTCCCTGGGGCTGCGTGGTCCCTCTGTGCCGCCCTGGCTCCACGCAGCTGCCTGTTGGCAGCCCAGCACTGCTGGCATTGTGCAGGCACTTTGGGAAGCGCAGCGGTGAGGGAGGGAATCTGTCCTTAATCCCACTGGTAGCAGAGCGCTTCATAAACCTGAAATGGGTGGAAAAGTTGTGGTTTCTCCCAGAAACCACGGCTTGGGGGGGTTTGTTGTTTTAATGAACAGAAACTTCTGCTTTAGAACAGCAGAGTCATTCATTGATCTGTTCGTATCGGTTGTGGCTTCAGGTTTCTCGCTCCTGGTAACAGCAGTTTTTAGCTGTACAGCACAATTGGAGCAGTTCCTGTGTTGGCTGAAACCAGCTCCAGTAAGGGTAGGTGCAGAATGAGCCTCGCTGCACCTGCGGCTGAATCTGTTTCAAACAGAAAGGTGAATTCTTCAGGAGGAAACACCCCATCGAATCAAGATTCCAGGCAGCTCCCTGTGGAACCAATGTTCCCTGACATCCCTCTCCCGCATGCCTGCAGAGGTGAGTCAGACTTGCAGGGCTCCATGTAAGCAGCCACACTGTGTGCTCCTTGAAGGGCACAGAGCCTCGCCTGCCCCTCGGCCATAGAATCCTGGAATGGGTTGGGTTGAAGGGACCTTAAAGCCCATCCTAATTCCCTGCCACGGGCCCGGACACCTTCCCTGCTCCAAGCCCCTGTGTCCAACCTGGCCTTGAACACTGCCAGGGATGGGGCCGCCACAGCTCCTCTGTGCCCTGTTCCCGGTGATGCGAGGGTCCAGGCTCAGCCTGTTCCTGCCCCTTCCCCACCGGAGCGCTGCGTGTGTGTGCAACAGTTGTAGGGCCATTAGCATAATTTTATGCACTAATTTGTGTAATCATTAAAGAGCTGAGAAGGGCATTGTTCGCATGAGTAATTACCTCGCTGTTCTAATAGCTCCCGTTCATCCCGGCAGCGAGTTTCATGTTTCTGTGAGTCAGCCAAAGAGCCCTGCTTTGGCTATAACAGTGTTTTAAGCAATATCCCCCTGTTTCGCATGCCTCGGTTGTGCTCTGCGTCGCTGTGACGCAATGGAGCTGATGAGCTTACACCACGCAGATGGCTACTGGGGACGCGGGCCAGCACGGATGCAGGGCTGGAGCAGCTCTGCTCTGGAGCCAGGCTGGGAGAGCAGGGCTGGGTCAGCCTGGAGAAGAGAAGGCTCCTCAAGGGGAGACCTGAGAGCAGCTCCAGTGCCTGAAGGGGCTGCAGGAAAGCTGGAGAGGGGCTTGGGACAAGGGATGTAGGGACAGGCCAAGGGGAATGGCTTTAACAGCATCAGGCACGTAAGGTCAGTGCATTCAGGGAAAAACACAGCCACGGAATTAGAGCAGCCGAGGCAGCGAGGAAATCCGGGCGCTAATCCCTGATCTTTCACTGACACACGGCAAAGCCCGGGCGAGCCGGCTGCCTCCCTGCTCCCAGCCACAGCTGGAACACACGGATAATGCTGCATTACCTTCCCCGCGGGCCTGCCGCGATTAAGAGCGGAGAAGAGCTCACAAATCCTTCGGGAGAGGGAACGGTGGGGATTAGTGCCCGGCTGGAGGGCTGCGGTCCCCCTGCACCCGCTTGTGCCTTTGCCAGCGCCGTGCCCCATTTTCCTTATTCTTTGTTGTTTACTCTTTTCCCAGGGCCTGGGTGTTGGTTAATCCCATTTGGCAGCTATGGATCGTCTCCACGACAATCGATGGTTGTGCATTCGGCTGCATCGCTCAGCTGATCCCACAGGAATGAGCATCCAGCACCAGCAGGAGCCTCGGGCACAGCATCCCTGCTCCACGGGCAGGGACACCTCCCACTGGAGCAGCTTGCTCCAGGCCCCTGTGTCCAACCTGGCCTTGAGCCCTGCCAGGGATGGGGCAGCCACAGCTTCTCTGGGCACCCTGTGCCAGCGCCTCAGCACCCTCACAGGGAAGAGCTTCTGCCTAAGAGCTCATCTCAGTCTCCCCTCTGGCAGGTTAAAGCCATTCCCCTTGGCCTGTCCCTACATCCCTTGTCCAAAGCCCCTCTCCAGGTTTCCTGCAGCCCCTTCAGGCACTGGAGCTGCTCTCAGGTCTCCCCTTCAGGAGCCTTCTCCTCTCCAGGCTGACCCAGCCCAGCTCCAGAGCAGAGCTGCTCCAGCCCTCACAGCAGCTCCATGGCCTCCTCTGGACTCGCTCCAACAGCTCCACGTCCTCCTTATATCTGCATATCTCTGTAAAACATACATGTGTATAAACACGTTAATATACATGTACCAACCTATATGTATAAATTATATACATGCATAGAACTGAGTATTTGATGCTAAGCATGGGCAATCCTCACTGCACAGCACCAGTGCCCTGGCACTGTGCATCTCTCCGTATACCGCTTGCTCTGGGGTGTCCCTGGTGAGCGCACCCACAGCGCGCAGCCCCATTTAGAGCAGGAGCAATCACTTCGCACATGCCTGAGGACAGCCTCAAAGCAGGAGCTTCCCCTGCCCCTCGTCTCCATCGGTGCAGCCAACGACAGCAGCTTCTTGGTGGGAAGAGCAGCTGTGATGGAGACACCCAAAATAACACCCAAGGGCAGGGGATGAGGAGTGCGGTGCAGCTCCGCTGCAAGGTGCAGAGGGCAGATTAGCCCAGGCACAGCTGAGGACAAGGAGGTGGGAAGAGATAACGGCACTCTCCCTGCTAAACATAGCCAGGATGGCTCCCGGCCCCGCCGCAGCGCTGAGCATCACTCACGGCTATGGGAGATGGGAGCCAGCGGTGCTGTGTGCCATAAAGGCAAAGCTCGGGCTGCAGGAAGGCAGGGATCTGCCTGTCTTGGGGATGGTGCTGGATTCAGAGGGATGGCAGAGAGGGAGGAGGATGATATTCCAGGGAAGCGGGAGGGTTTCCCATAGCGGGACAGCCGGGAAGGGAGTGTTCAGAACTGCACGGATCGGCCATGGCAGGGCTGTTTGGGATGGGAATGCTTTCACCAGGGAATGCTCGACAGCACGGAGCAGCTGTAACACTGTTCCTGCCTGGCTCTTGGGGAGCCCTGGGCTGGTGAATGTGTGTGATGGGAGCTGACACCCAGCTCCATATGGACCTGGGAGTCTCTCTGCCACCCTTGGCATCACACTGGCTTTTCCGTGTCCTTCCTATGCACATGGCTGCAGCAGCAGCACCTCAAAAGTTTGGTGCTAAACACATGAAAACAGGGAACGCAGCGGTATTCCCGCAGGCTCCTGCTTAGGAGGCTCCTTCCCTTTGATAGCTCCTTGCTGCTCCTCCGTGGATTGCCATCACGCCTCTCCGCAGCGATCCAGCCGAGCCGGCTGGTGAATTCCTGCATCCTATTTTCCTCCTCTGAAAACTGGAGCGATCCTTCAGATGTGCTAATTATGGGAAGGCGACGGCGCGCTCTGCACCAGCAGCAGCAGCAGTGCTGCCTCCGAGCCCCAGGGCTGGTGCGTGTGGTGGTCCTGGCATTGGTACTCAATGGCACAGGATGGAGAGTGGATGGGTGGCAGCAGGGGATGGCTGTGGGCAGCCATATGGCAAAAGCCTTCCCTTTCCCTCTGCATGCAAACACGCTCTTTACCCCTGCAGCACCTCCTATCCGTGTTTGCTGCAGGTCAAGGATGCGCTTGTCCAGCAGGCAGTGGGATGCTCTTTGGAGGATGCTGCCCCATCCCATGGTGTAGCTGGCACAGGGCAGCCGTGCTGGCGGCTGAGCCTGCAGTGCGTGCTCCCCGCTGACGTGTGTTACTGTCTCTTTTTAGCTTCCCTAATCACTTGGAGAGGGAAGTTGAAGCTGCAAAGAGAGACGCCAGAGAAGACACGAGCTGGGGAAGCAGCTGAAGGGAAGCTGCCTGCAGGGAGCACATTCTGTCGCTGCAGCTTATTTACACACTCGAGGGCTCTTCAGCCCCACGGAGCTGTGGAATCCACTCGAGGAGCAGAGACAAACAGCGAGGGGCTCCTCCAGCACTGAAATGTCCAATGTGTTCTATTCTGAGCGATGCACACGCAAGCTCAACACAGGAAGCAGAGCACGGCGTGCCAGAGATAGGGGCTGGGAAGGTGCTGGGTGAGGAGGGTCCCTGCCATGGGACCCAGCCCATCAGCTCTATAACCATGGGAAGTGTGCAGAGAGCAGATGTTATGACTTTATCACTCATGTCCACGACAGTCCACGCGGGTTCTGCAAGGATAACAGGATAAAATGAATACAGTTTAGATGGAATTCAGAGTTTAGCCCTTCTGGGCTCCTGAATGGAGGGGAGCTGCATCCTTGCTGCAGCAACACCCACTGGTGCCCATGCAAACAGGCACCTTACCAAGTCCTGTGGCCGAGCACGGTGGAAGAAGCTGCTCCTCTCTGTATGAGTCGTGCCGTGAAGTGGCTTTGACACATGACCCATGGGTATTGCCTCCTCTGGAGGTGGGGCACTGGAAGCAGGGGATACCCCAGCAGCATTCCCGACACCAGCTTGGGAAGCGCTGAGCGAGAAAGGAAGGCAGGTTTGTGTTCGGAAAGGCAGGAAAGAGCACCCTGGGGATGGTTAAATGGGCCACGCATCCTGGTGCCCTAGAAATTCCCTGTGTGGGTACGCGAGCGGCAGCACTGCGTGGAGGCTGATGATGCTCTCGCTGTCCCGGCTCCATGGCTAAGGGAGCTGGAAGGTGTAAGTTAAACAGCAGAGCACCTGAAGCCACCTGTGATGTGGGTTTGTCCAAAGCAGCGCTGCTGTAATGAAGATGGGGAGTTTGCAAATCAAACCTTTGTTTATTCTGCTTTGGGGCATATATAATGTATATGTACATCTATAATGTATATGTACATATATAATGCAAATAACGTGTTTTCAAACACTGTGGCTTTTCCATTTCCAGTTATAATTCTGGGTAAAGGGAAGCTCGTCAGGTTTGGCATAGACTTGCCCTTTATTAACAGAGCTCCTCCGAGCTCCTGCTTTGCTTTGCTCCTAACACAGCTCCTCTCCCAGTGTTGGCTGTTGTGGGATGTGGGGTGCCTCAGCTGCATGCTGGTGAAAGGAAAGCGGCTTCCAGCTCCGTTTTCCTCTCCTCTCACTCCATAGGAAGGGTTTGAGTTCCCAGTTTTGTTCCCGTAGCCCCTCCTCGGTTGCAAAGCCCCAAGAACGGGGCTCAGCCTCCTCCGTGCTCATCGGGATTTCTCCCATGACTCAGTGATGCTCGGGCAGTTTTCTTAGCCTTTAATTGACGCCAGCGCGAGCCCTCCCAGGTCTTCATGAACGGGCATTAACAAACCAACCCGACCAACAGGGAGGAACGTAGCCAGGAGCAGCAGCGGTGTTCCCCCTGTTCCCAAGGCATTGCTTCCCCTCGGCTCTCCTGCAGCCCCTGCTCTGCTGATAACGGTCGCTGCTACTGGGAAAGGGCAGGAGAGGGGAATGCGGCGGTGCGCGGGGTGGAACGGAAGATGCTGTGGTTATCCCCGTGCCACAACGGGAAGAGCATCTCTGCGAGCGCAACAACCGCTCTGTGAGCGAGCTGCGAGCCGCTCGGTGTGATCCCAGCGGGGCTCAGAGCGCTCCACGTGCGAGCCCCCTTGGGCTCCTTTATTTGGGTTTGGTTTTCCCAATCCAAGGCTTTTGCAGAACAGGGTGTGTGTGTGGGGGGGGATCTGCGCATCCCCAGCGCCGCCCACCTGAGGCATCGGCACAGGGGGCTGCGTGGTGCCGATGGGGTGGGCAAAAGCAATCAGGCTCCATATTCCCCCAAGGGAAAAGAACCCGAGAGGGGGTCAGAGGGCTCCGGGAAGCCTCATTCCCACAAACTTCCCTCTGGGAGCACACGGACGAGAAACCCTATTACTGTTCTTTTGAACGCAAACAGAATTTGACGTCACCACTTGACCCTGGCACTGGGATTCAAGGAAAACAGCTTGCACATGGCCAGGGAGGCGTGAAACGACCGCAAGCATCCCGAGGGGAACGACGGCTCCATTGCAACGCTCCTGGAAAGCAAAGAAACGCCCGGGGAGGGCTGGGACCCCCAGTGGGGCATCGGAGCGGTGCCGCACCGGGGTTAGGGGCTTTGGGACCTGCCTTTGTGTTACCGGTAGCAGGAGGCGAGACCAACCTGGCTCCTCGCTGAGGTCAGGCTGTGCAGAAGCCGGTGCAGCGGGCACCGAGGCCTCGGATGCAGCGGGGTCGGCGAGCCCGGGATTGAACGGAACTGAGGGGGGGAAGCATAATAAAGTGCTGTGAGGCTGTTGTCATCTCCCCCCTTGCGTGAGCAGGGTTTGGGTTCAGAACACCCCGTCCCTGTTGCAGCATCCAGTCACCACACCCGTGTTCTCCCTATCCCCGCCATCCACCCCTTGGGTCCCTCATCCTCAGGTGGGGATACAGGTGCCCGCGGTGCCCCCGCATCCGTCCCTGCCTCCTGGAGCACCCAGGAAGCAGGAGGCGCCCTCCCGGCACAGGGAGCCCAGGGCCCCGTCCTTCGCCTCTCAGGGATGCGCTTGATGTGTGTAAACACGTAATTAACGGTAAGTATACACTTAATTGCTTGCGGCTTTGATTTGCATTCGGGTGCTGCGCTGGAGACGCCTCGATGCGAGGAACCCGGTCAGTTCGGACCCCGGCGTGTGCGGGTGGGGGCTAAAGCCGAGCAGCCTGGGGGGGGGCCAGGCTGGAGGCCGCGGGGCTGCGCACCCTGAGGGAGGGAGCCTCGAACCGCGGCCCCGCGGGGGGACCGGGGTCAGGGCAGCCCCGGGGATCCCCCCCCCCCCCCCTCCCCAGCCTCATCCCCGCGGGCCCCGGCGGCAGCGGGCGGGGCGGCACCTGCGGGGCCTCCTCCCGGCGCCGTCCCGCACCCGCGGGCGCAGCCGCCCCCCGCCGCCCCCGCGGCTCCCTCCCTGCGCGGCGGGCGGAGGCGGCGGGCGGGGAGGGAGGGGAGAGGGAGAGGAGGGAGGAGGAGGAGGAGGAGGGCGGGCGGCGCAGGCGGCCCCCGCGGGCCGGGGCGGCGGCGGCGGCGGCCCTGGGCAGCTCGGCCGCTCCTCCATCTTCTCTCGCCACAGCTCGCCTCGGCTTCCCCAGCTCGGGACCGGCCCATTGCCAGCCCCGCGGGGGGGGGCGGCCGGCCCTCCGCGCCGCCCCGGCCCCGCCGCTCGTCCCGACACCCCGCCGCGCCGGCCCGGGTCCGCCGCCCGCCCCGAGGTGAGGGGAGCGGCGGGGGCGGCGCCGCGGCGGCCCGGGCCCGCACCGCCCCGCCGGGCCGCCGCGCCGCCGCCTCCCCCCTCTGGGCCGCAGTGGTGCAGCCCGGAGGTTAGCGGAAGCGGCCGCTCGGCGCTGCCATGTTGAGCCGCCGCCGCCGCCGCCGCTTTGTTGTCGGCTCCATGTAGCTGAGGCCCGGGGGAGGGAGGGGGGGGACCGCGCCGCCGGAGCCGCCGCCGCCGCCGCCCGCCGAGGGCCGGGACGCCCCCGCCATGGAGGCCAACTGGACCGCGTTCCTCTTTCAGGTGAGGCCCCGCGGCGGCCGGCGCTGCCCGCGCCCCCCCCTCCCCTCAGCGGCCGCCCGCCGGGCTCCCCGCTAGGCCGGGGCTGTCAGTCAGCGCCGCCGCCCGGCCTCCCGCCCGCCTCCCCCCGGCCGGGCCCGCGGCGGCGGCGGGGCTCGACCCGGAGCGGAGCGGAGGGGCCCGGCCCGCCTGGGGCAGCGGCAGCCCCGGGCCCCGCGCCGCCGGCAGCGCTTTTCCCTCCTCGCCTCTGCCTCCCCGCCCGCCTCCCGGCTTGGCCGCGCTCCGCCGCCGCCCGCGATGCTGCTCCCTTATTTATTTATTTCCAGAGGAAGCCGATATCGTTCCGCACCTTTCATTTTCCCCCAAATAACCTCTTTTTGTTGTTGTTGCTTTGCTTTTCTCCCAACAACCCCCTGCCCCCCCCCCCCCCCGCCGCCAAAAAGAAAAACAACAATAAAAACCAGCGCAGCCTTCCACCGGGCTCTAACAAAACCCCGATGGAACAAACACCGTGTCTGGGAGAATGCATTAATCCCTCTTTAACCGGCCTGACTCAGGGCCGCTGGCGGGGGGAGCTTGTTTTCGTTTAAAATGGGACGCGAGCGGGCCGGATTCGTGTGAAAACTGGCGAAATGCTAACGGTAACGGGCAGGAATAGGGACGGTGGAGCGGGCAACCCCTCCCTTTGCCAACTGAGTCACTATTTTCCCCCCTGTGTCTGCGAGAGGCTGACTTAGGAGCACCGCTGTTTATGTAATTCCAAGGGAAAGGCAGGGTAGCGATGAAAAAAGGAGGAGGAAAAAAGAAAGCACGATCCTCCCTTGGCTTTTGTGAGCCGAGCCCTTTCACGCCGGATCGTTTTCTGGTGCCTCCTGCTCTTTCGGAGCTTGGGAATGTGTGGCTGCAATAGGAGGCAGAGGGGACAGAAATAAGCAGCCCCGCACATCACCTTTGTCAAGGTACAGTAATCCCCTTTGCACGTTCCCGGCGGCGGGCACTCGCTCCCTGTCCTCCTCGGGATTAATCCCAAACCCGCCCCGTGACACGAGTTCGAAAGCCTGAGTTGAATGAATAAATCCGCCGAGAGCGAGCACCATTCCTTCAGAGAGGGGCAAAATCATTCCCTTGCAAGTACCGAGGGATGAGTCACTCGCTCGGGTGCTCTTGCCTCCAAAAACACGCCGGGAATGTTCCCGGGGAGCCGGTACCGGGAGCTGGGTTTTCCACCTTTTCGCCATGGGTGATGCCATCGAGTTTGGCTGAGGGCTGGCGAATTATTCCTCACTCTAGTGGGCAGTTGTGATTCGCACGTAGGAAACTTCACGCTAAGAAGTTAATCTCCTTAGTTTAGGGCCATCTCCCTCCGAGCTGGGGCTGCTTTTATCGCCTTGCTGCCTCCCAGCTGAGCGTTTCCCAGGCTGGCAGCGTGGCGTTGCAGGAGCCTCCGTTAAGAAACGCCGAGTAATACTTTTAAGTACGTGTCCAGCGTCTTCCTGCTCCTCTTGATGCTGGAGGAGGGTTCTGCCTTTTGCAATAGCGGTGCCGCACTTGGATTTAGGAGTAGGATTTTGCTGCTTCTAATTAAGGAGTCAGCAGCTCCCTTTCCTAACGTGCTCAGCTCTGTGCGACTTGGAAGCATCTTCATAAAGCCGTGACATGGAAGTTTTCCTCTGACTCCTTTATTTTTGCCCCAAAGAATAAAGCCTTAAGACCTTGGAAGAAATGTTGGATATCGTCCCTTGAGTCATTTTGTTCAAATAATGGTGTAGGGTGCGAGCATCCTCATGCAGCGGGCAGAAAGCGCTGTTCAGACAACTCCTGATGTGAGTTTAGTTCTCCTCCTTGCTCACCAGCAGCCTGTCAGCCGAGATCCAACTGGGATTAGTTAAAACTAGCAGGAAAAAGTGGATTTAAAAGCCCTTCCCGGTCCCTCCTCGGTATTGGTTAAATAACAAATGCCAGGGACTGAATAAACCCCTCATTCTTCTAGGGGGCTTTTAGCACGCTCCAGCTGTGACAGGATTTCTCAGGGACAGCTCACGGCGCTGTGTGTAGAGTTGTAATTCTTAGCTAAATGTGTTTGGAGGAGGCTTCGATGCCTTAATTCGAGCCTTGGCGGCGATGGGATGCGTGACTGTAAATTGCTCCTTCCAAATAAAGTTGTCTGATTGTGTTTAGGTGGCGTTTTGATGACTTGTAGCTCTCTCTTTAAAGGCTGCGCTACTGAGTAAGCGGTTCTTGTTTGGAGCAGTTCTCGTTGGGATCTTAATAGTGCCTGAAATGCTCATTTTGAAACCCACTTTAAGTATCTGCTGGGGAAAGTGAAAGTTGTATCTGTTAATGTGAGGAGGACTCATCCATCAAGCAGAGCGCTGGAGATATGACTCATGCTAATTTGTTGCTCTCACATTAAGGCTGGAGCGCGAAAAAATGTTCGCCTCTGGCATTGGGAGTTCACAATGCCACATCCTAGCACTGCGGGTCAGGAATTACAGCTCGCTGGTGTTTACTGCCCCCCAAGGAAAGCACAAATCAGTGCTAGAACCAAGGGGGGTTTGGCCCGGGCGAGCCAAGTATCACTGAACTGTTGACTTGATGTGAATGCTGGGTCAGGCAAAGCCGGGTCTGTGCCTGAATAGGAATGACTTGCCAGGGGCGTGCAGCAGGTGCCGGCTCCCTTCTGGAGCAGGGAGTGAAACAAATACCGCCTGATCCTTTGCTAAAAGGCTTTGATGCTGCAGCCCTCGGGAAGGGAGGAATACTGCTTGTTGCAAACAGGGGTTGTTAGGAAGACAGCCCTGCTAATAGCGGTGGCTATCTGGGAACCAAGATAAGCAGACTTATATAAGCAGCGGCTCTGTAGCCTGTAGCCTTATGAATATACATTGTTTTATGGCTCCCATCCGGATCGGTTCCGTAGCAATAAGTGCATCGTTGCCATCAAGTGCTGACGGTTCTTTAAGGCTTAAAAATATCCATAAACTGCGTAAGTTTGAACCTTGTCCAAAGGATTTGGGCTCTCTATTATCCGATCTGCTAGCTCTGCCTTTGTAACTGTATCTCTGGAGCTATCCTTAGGTGCTCTTAAGTGTCTTCTGATGCAGTTTAACAACATTGTCTAACGCTTATTTCAAGCTGGCTGTAAAACATCTCAGATTTTCTAGTTTTTAAATTAAAATTGTCTTTTAAGTACACAACTTGCTTAATATTGTGCTTTCAATGTGTGTGGTGCATGCTGGTTTTATGCAGCGTAGATGTCCCAGTGGCTTTGTAAAATCATGGAAAAGGAGCGGTTGGAACTCCGCGTTTGCCACTGAAGTCAGGCAGGAGTTTAGTGGAGATGCTGGAGTTGGGACCGTGCTGGTTCCAGGAGAGCTCTGCATTCGGCTCCTCAGCAATCACAAAGCAGCCCCTGAGGCTGTTGTTTGAGGTGGCTGCTGTGGCCAGGCCCGGTGTGGTAATTCTCAACCTACCTGTTGCATCCCGAGCTCCGGCGCGGATGGGATCCAACCAGACAGGCTGGCCTGGCTCCTGCCGAGTCCTGCACGTTGTCACACCGAATCCAGGCTTTCTCCCGTGAGCCGTTTTCCTGTCACATAGGCTCGGAGTGTTAGGGAGCACGTATTCACACCCACGTGGGTCAGTGTTTGTGTCCACCGGTGGCTTCTATCCAAAGATCACCGGCATCGTGCTCCTGAAAAGTGAGTGGCTTGAATGCTGCAGGGCCCCAGCGGTGGCAGGAGGAGGTGGGACCCCCCCCCTGCAGCCAGGGGGGAGCCCCACTGAGGTGCTGTAGCTGCTGCAGCAGTCGGGAGAGGCAAAGTGGCCAGAGCTTGGATGCAACTAAGAATAAAGTCCCCGAGTGAGCTCGTGGAGGTACTGACTTCTCCAGAGGACGCGATGGAATGGATTCCCATAGGAAGAGTATTAGCCTGAGCGCGGTTTGTAGTGCTGCCCGTCCTGAACTGCTGTAAACGGAGACAGGTTGGGGGGCACGAGCCAGCGCAGCGTTTTGTTCGGCTCTGACAGCCTCGGGTCGTGTTATTTTGTGAAGGAAACCATAGGAAAGAAGTCCTGGAAGGCTGCAGCACTGATCCAATGGGAATGCAAGTTTCCCCAAACTCAGCTTCAGCCCTGGCACGCTGCGTTAATAACGAGACTGATTTAAAACTGGTCTGATGAGACCGAGGCACATCTTGAATACAGATGCGCTTAAACTGGCTTAGGGTGCTAGAGTGATTTATTTTAATGCTCCATTAGACTGAATTGGTTTGTGTGGTTTCTAAACCGCTTTAAATTTGTATCTGCTAGGGTTTTGTCCTAGTCTGACTGGAGGAGTTTTAATCACCGTGTTTTCTGCCTTAGAATAAACAGCCTCCAAATACAAGCGGCGTGTAGGACAGCCTGTAGCAGCACAGGCTGCAGCTCAGCTGAGCGGGGGATCCCCTTCTGTCTCTTCCCTTTAGCTTCTCCCACTGATTCTGTAGTTCGCAGGCAGTTGGTAGTGGCTGTTTTGAAACAGTTCTCAGGGCTGTTTTTTCCCCCAACGCCCCCAACTGTGTTCTCCAGCATCTCTAGGTATCTACAGTGCTCATCCAATTAGCTCCTCTGCCTATCACACAGTAGCTGCTGACGGAGAGAAAAAGGACATGTCACTATTCTCGTTCGTTTCCAGATGCAAAGAGCACGCTGTTCAGTGTATAAATGCGATGGGAGCCTGCTAAGTGTAGCAATGTGGCTTGAGACAGCCCTGGATTCAAGCTGCTTTGGTTCAGTGCTAACGCGCCAGCACGAGCCCGCTGTTTAAATAAGACACCTTAGCGCATCCTGGCTCCCTGTGGCTGCAGTCTGATTCTCAGCGTGCACTAAGCTCGGCTTAAAGGTGGGGCATTATTTTGCAACTCCTGTCAGTGCATTCATAAGCTCCAAAGATAGTCCCAAGGTGGCGTCTGATACGATCGCTAGCAAAACAAGTTATCTGTTATGTAAAGATCAAATGCTGTGTTAGGAAAAGATCTGACAAGCGCCTCCTTGTTTTCCATAGGAAGTGTTGCCCTCCGGAAACTTATTAATTATTTGCTTGTTATGATGTGTGCCATCCCTCCGCTTGCCACAGAATCTGCACAGCCAGTGCATGTACAGCGTGAGCGGGTTTGTTCTTGTCCAAAACCAGAGTTCTGTTCCCTTTTCCAGTTGTTAACTTCAATGGCTTTTGGTGTAGAATGCGCTTTCCTGTAGGTTGTCAATGTTCTCACCGTGTCAGAGCGAGCACCCATCAATAGAATTTAAGTGTGAATGTTTGGTTTTAGGCACACGAAGCCTCACATCACCAACAGCAGGCAGCACAGAACAGTTTGTTGCCTCTCCTGAGCTCTGCTGTTGAGCCACCCGATCAGAAGCCGATTCTGCCCTTACCAATAACGCAGAAACCTCAGCCTGCACCAGAAACATTAAAGGATGCTATTGTTGGGATTAAAAAGGAAAAACCTAAAACCTCCTTTGTGTGCACTTACTGCAGCAAAGCATTCAGGGACAGCTACCATTTGAGGCGTCACGAGTCCTGCCACACAGGGATAAAGTTAGTGTCACGGCCAAAGAAAACTCCCACCACAATGGTGCCCCTTATCTCCACCATCGCTGGTGACAACAGCCGAAGTTCACTGGTGTCGACTATCGCAGGCATCCTGTCCACAGTCACTACGTCTTCCTCTGCCACCAACCCCAGCAGTAGTGCCGGCGCGACGGCCATGGCAGTGACTCAGACAGCCAAGAAGCCCAGCAAGCCCGTTAAGAAGAACCACGCTTGTGAGATGTGTGGAAAGGCCTTCCGGGATGTCTACCACCTCAACCGGCACAAGCTGTCCCACTCAGATGAAAAACCCTTTGAATGTCCCATTTGCAATCAGCGCTTCAAGAGGAAGGATCGCATGACCTACCACGTGAGGTCCCACGAAGGTGGCATCACGAAACCCTACACCTGTGGTGTTTGTGGAAAAGGCTTCTCGAGGTACCATGTAGAAAATCCCAGGCGAGCTCAAGTATTGGCTTTTCATAACCAAGAAGGGTTAAGCTATCATAGCGAGGGGCTAGGAGAACCAGACATCTTAGAAGATTGGTGAGGGGATAAAGAGCCTTGTTTACCTCTAGGGTGTGGGTCTTGCTGTGAGCCAAAAGTGCTCGTTCTTTTGTGGGAGTGTTTTAAAACCATCTTGTGACCTCATCCAGGTCCATAGGACGAGTGTCCGTGTCACTGATGGGCGTCACGGAGCCCCTTGACCAGCCTTTGCAGAGGCCAGTGGCTGGGTTGGGGCACAGCAGGCAAACCGCCTCCTCGTCTGGTAGCAGGGTTGAGGTGTACTGACAGAGCAGTGCGGGGGAGCTTGCATTGCTGCTGGCTGTATTTACACCCGTGCTCGTGACAGAGAGAAAGCTTCAACCTTTAGAGCCGTTGCTCTGTCACCTTTACACAGGGTACCACCAAACGTGCCACTTTCAGGTGTGTTAAGAGGAACGTGGTTAAGTTTTACACAGCAGGTTGGGTCTCAGCGTAACCGTGTGTTACTCTAGCTGAAAGCCACTGCGTAGGTGAGGGGTGGATTTATTCGTGCTGTGCAGAGGGGGTGGGCTGCAAGGGGTCACCAGCAGTGTTCAGCACTGCTAGACGCCGTGTCCTTACTATGTATTTGTAACAGTGTGCATTCTCTTCTCTGTTCCTCTCTTGTTTGCAGGCCTGATCATTTAAGCTGTCACGTTAAACATGTTCACTCAACAGAGAGACCCTTCAAATGCCAAGTAAGGGCTAAAGTGATTTGTTAAGAACAATGCCTTATTGTAACGTTAGCATCTCGGGTGAACAATCTTCCCAGAACTGTATTTGCTCCTGGACTGTTCGTTCACAAGGAAGTTTAGGAATAAAGTTACATCTGCCTTACGTACCAGCAGCGCTGTAGTTCTGATGGAAGTGTAGATGCAGTTTAAAAGGATGCTGCGGCTGCTCTTTAAGGAAGATGAGAGGCTTTTTGCTTTTTTGGAGATCAACATAGGTGCTCTGTTTTAAGATGTGCTTAACTTAGCAGTAGGATTGTAACAGCATCCTCAGCTCAGTGCTGATCACTGGAGTCATGTGTGCAGTGTGTTGCTCAGCATGTTTCAATTACGTATGTTCCTCACTATATCCATGTAAAATGGGTTGGAATAGTTGGTCCTGGGTCCGTTACTTTGCTGGGAGGTGAAAGCAAGTTGGTGTAAGTTGATGACTGAGTCTAAGAGAAGAAAACTTGACTGCCCTGGAACAATTAACTGTTTTGCTTGGAATAGCCATGCTTGTTCCAACCTGTGTTTTAGTGACTCATCGCATTAAATAAAAGCCTTGTGTAAAAGGAATAGCCTTAGTAGAAGGTTTCATTTCCTTGTTCTGATTTGGATAGGAACAAACGTAATTGAGCAATTGAGGGTATCAGGTTCATATTTGTACAGTTAAATTGTATCAAAACCCAACTTTGCCTCTTCTGGGCTTTGTTTATAAGATACCTCTTGTTATGGTAGGTAAAGCAACCACTGTTTAAAGACAGTTCAAGTAGCATAGAGTGTGATTTTTGCACGTACAAGGTAAACCAGCCTTATGGTGGGCATGTAGTTCATACTGTAACGATGCTGTCTGCACTTCAAGTGTAACTGTTGTCCTCTATATAGACGTGCACTGCTGCCTTTGCCACCAAAGACAGACTGCGGACACACATGGTGCGCCATGAAGGAAAGGTATCGTGTAATATCTGTGGTAAACTTCTGAGTGCAGCATATATCACCAGCCACTTAAAGACACACGGGCAGAGCCAAAGTATCAACTGTAATACCTGTAAACAAGGCATCAATAAAAGTAGGTGAACGTTTTAAAAACATTTCTAATAACAGTGTGTTTGCAAAGGGAATTGCCTTTGGTGACGTTAAAATGCCAAAACGCACCCCTCGGTCCTAGGCGTGCGTTTTAATAGGTGTGAATGCTCTGTTCACACCTATTAAAAATAGATGGTTGATAACAGAATCTTCTTCTGCTCAAGAATTGGCTTGTGTGGAATTGGTTTGCTGCTAGAATGTGCTGTTATCGCTGCAACTTGTGAGGGTAACCCATCTCTTTGAACAACAAGAGTTCCCAGGTTTTCTCAGCTTCTAAGTACTTGCTGAACCATACAGGCCTAAAAGTCCAGCAGGTAATTCTGGAGAGCTTAGGATATTTAAGAGCTGCTAAGATCTGGCAAGTTTCAGGTGTGAAGCCTCCCCTACAGCTCCTCAAAAATAGGAGAAAGATTTCTGTGCTTTCTCCAAGCTTTGACCCTTTGGGTTCGATGATGCCTCCCTTTGGCATTAACTGACAGGAAAAGCATTTAAATCCAGCCCTGAAACGTTTTGAGCATTAATGGCATGTGCCTGGTGGTGTGCAGGAGTTCAGATGGGATGCTTGTAATAGTTCCTTCTAGTCTTAAAGTCTGTGGAAGTGCTGAAGCCTGAACCTGGGAGTGCTTAGTAAGCAAGGAAAGGCTTGGTTTTCGCATCTTCCCTATTAAAATACCTGTAACTTAAGTTAACCTGCACGGTTAATGATACAGAATGGGTTTTCAGAGGAATCTAGAGGGAGAAGTAAGGGTTGTCTTTGGAAACTTTGTCCTTAATGCCTTTTAAACAGTATTAATTTACAGCATCTTTTCAGTGCCTGTTACTCCTGGCTAATTTGAAGGTCCTGGGAATGTCTGAAATGCCTGATGGTTGAGCTTAACACAGAATTTGGGTGTGAAGTATTTTTCAAGGTATAGGGTTACAGCTCTGGCTTCCCAAGCCAGTTTGGGGCTGCTCGGCCAGTTCACATGAGGCATTTACAGCAGTTGTTAGAGGTGGAAATGATGAGCTGTTGGGCGGCCAGAGAGTAGTAACGCACTGTTCTGTGATGTAAAGGTAAACTGAAAGTGTGAGGTCATACTTGGAATAACAAGTTAAAAGGCTTTTTTCTTTCAAAAGCTGAGATTTAGAACCAGCGCAGTTGGCTCAGCAGCTCGAAGTCTAGAGCCTGGAGACTTTTCTTCAATTCTTCCTAAAATGCAAACAAAATAATCAGAAAGGAAGTCAGAGCAGATGTTCCCAACTTGCACTTTGTGTTTTAGCTCTTGGAAAAGTAGTTTTCTAAAGCACAGAATTAATTATGTGGTTTTAAGCACCTTTGATTTTTGCTCTTGGAATCCTGTGAGATTCCACATGCTCTTTATGGAAGAAGCCTTTGTGATGTCAGCAGAAAACAGAGTAACTTTTCAAGGTGAATTTGTGTTCTTACTTAATTGGCATAGCATGCATGAGTGAAGAGACCAGCAATCAGAAGCAGCAACAGCAGCAGCAGCAACAGCAACAACAGCAGCAGCAGCAGCAGCAGCAACAGCAACAACAACAGCAACAACAACAGCAGCAGCAGCAACAGCAGCAGCAGCAGCAGCATGTAACAAGTTGGCCTGGAAAGCAGGTAGAGACCCTGAGACTATGGGAAGAGGCCGTCAAAGCAAGGAAGAAAGGTAAAACAAACCAATACTTACAGTCTTGGCTTTGTAAGATATTGGAGTTGATAGTTCTATAGGGAGTTTAAGATGTCAGAAAAGGATGTCTTACAGGAACGTTTCATTCTTAGTAATAGCTAGAAACTAGCAGGAGGATAACATGGCCAAAATTACCCTGTTGTAAATGAGCTCCTTATTACCCGCTTCCCTTTGGTCTGTGCGCAGAGCAGTCATCATTATAAAGGGATGCTTGTGTCTGCTCCAAGGCAAGAGTGTGTTTTTTATCCTTGCATGTGGTTTTCAGCTGTGTTTGTGCATATTTACCAGTTGTTAACTTGTGTGCATATATATTTATATGTATATACACACATAACACCCTCGGTCATTGCATCATCATCAGTTTGCATGTGGGTGCTTTCTGTGTCCCTTTCATCATTTCTCCCCCCAATTTATTCCATTGGCTTTAGCATCATGTCACTGGCTTTGCAGAAGGTTTTCTAGAACACATTGTTTGT
This sequence comes from Pezoporus wallicus, assembly GCF_028554395.1. Taxonomy (NCBI): domain Eukaryota; kingdom Metazoa; phylum Chordata; class Aves; order Psittaciformes; family Psittacidae; genus Pezoporus; species Pezoporus wallicus. The sequence goes on from NW_026640135.1 coordinate 23,451, forward strand.
TTGTTTGGGGTATTTTTCACTTAATTGCAGAGCTAACTCATAAGTGATCCCATTTGTCGTTATCACTAGCTCACAGCTTACATATATGTGTGCTGCTGCCATTGCAGTTGAATGGCTTCCCGTTGTTGGTCAATGTGTCAGTTTGTGTCAAAGAATAGGTTGCTTTCAGTTTAGTGTAGGAGTTCAGCAGCTTAAAGTCTTCAAGTTACTGCTTTCTTACTGTTTCACAACAGTTTGATTTCTAATGCCTATCTGTGACTCTCCTTTTAGAAGGAATTCCTAGCCACCGCTTGCTGCTTTCACTAGCTGTTCTAGTAATAAATGTTATTGACTCACCTTGTTTTTCCTTTTCTCCTAAGCTTACTTTCAGTATCTTCAGTCTTTTTTCTTTTCTAGGTCTTGTTTGTGTATTAGGCTGCTTAGCTCCTTTTGCCTTGGTTGTTATTCCAGTTGAATTCTGTGATCAGACAGTGTAGAAACAGCTTCAGCATGTTCAGATGCAGTGATAACAGAAACGTTAAAGACCATCAGGCCACTAGATAAAGCAGAAGGGTGTCAGAGTTAGAAAATCTCTGAGAATTTGGGGTTTCTGCTTGTTCCTTCCTGTGTCTTGTTCCCTCTCCCTTTCCTGTTCAGATGATTGAATATGCACTCACATGAAGAGTGGGTTGGGGCAGACTGGTGGGTGAGGGAGGCGGGTGGGTAGAGGTGCTGTCAGTTGATACGAGCTTAACTGAACTGGGAAGGGGCACGGGTGGGATGTGTCTTCACGTATTACTGTGCTTGAAAGGTGAAGCTAGATCAGACAGTGCCATGCCTCGTGCTGCTCTTTCCATGCTGATTCTCCAGTGCTTGTGCCCCCTGTTGCATTGGCTTTACAACACATTATGGGATACTTTTTTTTAGTCTAATACGATTCATTTTCACAATTTATTATTATTTTTTTACTCTTTCCCTTCCTTTCCACCCCTCCTAGATATGGACTTTGAAGAACCAACAGTAACCCTTGAATGGGGCTAATGTTGCTTTCAAAGTTAACTCTGTCTTGGTACATTTGTATTGCCCAAGTGGCAAGAGTGGACTCTTTGCTCCTGGCTTACCTCCTGAAACGTGGGTGTAGACTGAGCTTGGTGTCCTACCCTACAAATGTGGAGCAAGACACGGCTTAGAAGTGCTGTAACGTTGATGTAGGATGTGTTTTTGTTGGTTTCTCTAGCACTCATCCCTTCCCTTTACCCCTGTCCACCAACCCGCTTCTGGTTTTGGAGCCTTCTCGTATGGGTAGCCGGCAGGTGGTGCTGATGGATGTGTAGTGATCCCTCCACGTCCTGGACCGCTTCTGCCCGCTCCCCAGTGCCCAGCCCTGCCAGAGCCACCCCCCCCTACCCCGTGGCAGCAGGGCCGGGCACTGATCTGCTCCTCGGCTGCTTTGTTCGGCACTTAATTCCTGCTTGCTGCACCACCCAAACCACCCCACCAACCCAAAACCCCGCAGAGCAAGCCAAGCTGGTGTGGAGCTGTAGCTTATGTGGAAGCTGAGGAGATGCTGGGGGTTGGAAGGGTGTACTGGGTAGCCTTGAAAATCGCTAAGTGTGACCAGTGGAGTGGTATTTAGTAGCAATAATTAAGACTGAAATAAGCAGGTAAATATTGAAACGAGCTTTGCTTAATCAGTCCCTAATAATGACTTTTTAAAACCTTCACAGAATGTCAGTTCACCTTTGAGAAGGCTATAGAGTACGTACCATTCGGTATGTACACTCTCTCCTCTATTTATAATGTTCCTCTTGGGAGGATTTCTTTGACTGTACAGTACTGTTTTTATGCACATGGAAACCCTCTTTATAAGACAACCTCGCTTGACTTCTCAGGGAAAAAAAAAAAGATATTGCATTGAAATGAAGTGCATGAGAGTTTGTATTTCTTGTAGGCTATAGAATGTTAACAGTTTTAACTTACTAATAATTCCTAAAGAAAATGATGCCAGAATTTGTACCTGTTCTTGTTTGGGTTTTGTTTTTGTTCTTTTTTTTTCGTTTTTTTTTTACTTTTTATTTTTTTTTTATATATATATCTTGTCCATGGTTTTTTTTTATGTGTTAAAACCTTTTTGTCTTTTTATGTCTCATTTTTAGAAGCTGCTAACTTGTGCCAAACCTCCACTGCTGCTACTACGCCTGTGACTCTTACTACTCCATTCAATATAACGTCCTCTGTGGCTTCTGGGACTATCACAAACCCAGTCACAGTGGCAGCTGCAATGAGCATGAGAAGTCCAGTAAATGTATCAAGTGCAGTTAATATATCCAGTCCGATGAACCTAGGGCATCCTGTAACTATAACAAGTCCATTATCCATGACATCTCCATTAACGCTCACCACACCAGTCAATTTACCTACCCCAGTAACAGCTCCAGTGAATATAGCACATCCAGTCACTATAACATCTCCCATGAACCTCCCCACGCCCATGACGTTAGCTGGTCCCTTAAATATAGCCATGAGACCGGTAGAGAGCATGCCTTTCCTGCCCCAGGCCTTGCCCACGTCTCCTCCCTGGTAAAAAGAGTTTCTAAACAGTATTAAAAAGGATTAAAATGGAATCCTTACCAGCAGTTCTTTTCTGGGTTTTTGTTTGGGTTTATTATTATTTCTGTTGCTGGGGTTTTTTTGTTTCGTTTTGTTTCGTTTTGGTTTAGTTAATAATAAATTCAGACTAAGACACTGGGGCAACATGCACCATCAGAGACCATAGTAGCATCTTCCCCTGTTGATTTGGCTCGTATGGTTCAACCTTGAGTTTCACTGGAGCACTTGAGTTAACGCAAGTTTTCCCTCTTAGCTGACTGATGCTGAATTAGAGCAGATACTTATTGCCAGAGTTTTAAAAAAAAAAAAAAACAACTAAAAAAACCCACCAGTTTTATGTTTTATCCCCCAAATTATAACTTAGAGAATTACTTTAATGTAAGCACTAGCAAAGACCCCTCTGCGTGTTTAACAGGGCGGATGGCTAATCTTAACTTGACAGTTGTTTAAGTTTCTGAGCTAGTGTAGAATCCTTGTCTGTGTTGATGTTTTTTCTTTTACGGAGTAAATGCATTACAATGTTGTCATTTTAAACAAAAGAAAAATGCATTTTGGAGAAAAATATGCATTTTACCTTTGGGAATATGGTAATTTCAGGCAGCATTCCCTATGGGAAAGGTGATACCAGCTCTGATATGCAAAGCATATGATAACTTATCATTCTAACTTCAACGTATAATAGGGATTGTGACCTGATATTTGGAGATGTAAATATTACCCAACATATTACCCTAAGGGAATAGAGCATTGTAGTCAACATTTTGTTTAAGAAAGCTTATGGTTTGGTGAGAAACAGCCGTGGCTGACAGAAGAGGAGTCGAGATGTATGTAAACATGGTCTCTGAACAGTCAGACCCCTATGGGACTCTTATCTAGGAGCAAAAGGAGTGCTTTGAAACTTAAGAAATATTGCTTTAAGCTGGAAGATTCTGGAGGCACTGGGTATGATTTTTATGCCCTCTGCCTCCCAATCAGAGCCTGCTGGTGTTGCAGCAGGGGACAGACGTGTTAGTTGTTCACTAGAAGTTTTGTCTTATATTAAATTGTATACAGTTTTTATTCTAACCACTAACTAGGTAGGATGCCCCTCCAGGACAAGCAGAGAGCGTCTTTTAATTTCTCCCCTATTTCTTAATCAAGTGTTGTGCAAATCTGTTCAACTTTGTAAATATTTGCAAACATCATCATTTTTACGTTACTCTTCTATTGTGTTAACACATTTCTATCAGTTTGTGGGGCTTTCTGGGGTGATGGTTTCAACTGTGCAGCCCAGAACGTCTCCACAAATGGTCACACATGTTTAAGCTACATGTGCTTTTTATTTCTTAACCTGTTTATCTGTACATAAAGTAGAAAGCAAGATCTAGGGAAACAGCTATACTTTTTCGACTATCATGTCACATATTCACGTTTTTAAACCTTTGTTTAAAAAAAAAACCAAACACCCTAAACCCAAGACTCTACATTAAAAAGACAAATAAAGATTACAGTTGAGATGTCTATATCTTAATGAAGTTGAAAGCTACAGAGATTAGAGTGTGTGCATTTTCACAAGAGTGCTAGCAGGACTGACTAGTCAAAATGGACTGGCTGCTTCCGTTCCTACCCTGCCGTGTCAGTAACAAGCAGTGATTGCCAGGCTGCTGGCTCAGGTGACAGGTATCTGTATCATTACGTGAAACTGTTCTAGGGGCTTGGACTACATAGTAAAACAACAAAAAAAAAACCCACAAAAAAAAAAAATAGAGCTTAGTGTAAAATAATTTTATAAATGATCTTTTGTACTTTAGGACATCAAATTGTACAACTTTTGTATATATAAAAGCTTAGGAACTTTCTGTTTAGCAGAAAGGAAACACATTCCTACACTTTTAATGTATATGTTTGTTATAATGTCCATGTAAACATATGCCCTATGTTTGTGCCTTTTAATTAGTTTGTCTCAATAAACAAAAATGTAGAGAAGAATATGTAGCTATGACTTTGTTACCACTGTTCTTACTCCAGATGTGTAGAGGTCTTCGTTTTTGCACTGTGTAGAGCATTGCGTGCAGACAGCTGCATGACTTAGGCTGATCCGGCCGGAACGAGGCATGTGAAGGGAATGCACCCCAGGAAAACTCCCTCCTCCCGTAGCGTAGAGCAGCCCGTGCTGGTGGGGCCGTGCATGTTGGGACGTGCAGTTTCCAAAGCATCTCTGCCACCCGTGGCAGTGACACCAGCTCGCACCAGTTTTACACAGTAGGTGTGTAGCGTTCTGCACCCGGGGACGCTGCAGAGATGACCCTTAGGTGAAGTTTGGGTGTCCCTGAGCTTAAAGCAACCCCCAAGAAGCATTAAAAGCCAAGATGAAAATGTGTACGAGACGTGGTGATCTATGAATTACTGACAATAAACAGGTGTGAGACTTAATTGTACGTTGTCAGTTCCTGTAGCACTGACAGTGGGTCCGTGCAGCCCCGCTGCTGTTACGTATACCCCAGCAGCGTAGCAGTAGAATAAACCCATTAAACCCCGGCAAGGAGACTTTTCGACATGACAGAGGCTTCCCAAACCACTAAACCACGGTGCTCTTAGCAGGGCATAGGAAAAGGGCTGTTTCCTCTTTTATTTTATGTTGGTTCTGCTCGAATGTACCTGGTTTATGTCCACAAAGCTACATTAGCTAATTGTCAACCTGTTTCATCTGTACTTGGGTAAACATTTGCTTTGTACTGTGTATAAATGGTTCCGAGGTGTGCTCCTCGGCTGTCTCGACGCGGACATGAATTTCACGTTGTAATGCCATCGTACGAAATACATTTAAGCTGTTTTTTGACACCCAAAAGCTACCTGGTCAAGTAGTTTATACGGCATGCATGCTACCTTCTAATCGCTGGTTCATCCACAGTCTAACGAGGCGGCTGCTGTCGGGAGACGACGTCTCGTGTCACGACAGCGATGAGCCATTCGCACGGCAGCTCGTGCCGCTGCGGCGCCGGGGAGTTTGAGGCTGTAAGCAAATGGTGGATGTGAAGAACAGATGCTCCTGTTACACCGAGTTAGTTGCGATGCAGCTGATGCGCTTAGCCTAGTTTATTTCATGGAAACTTTTAAGCTGGATCTAGTCCAACATCCAGGGAAGCCTACTGCTGCCGTTGATGTGAGCGGCGTTTAGATCCAGCCCGCTCAGGTCTCCGATTGCAAGGAGCTCAATAAGGGGTTTCTTTTTTTTCCTCCTTAAGTTTCCATAAGCATCCGGCCTTAGGCTTAGCACCGACTGCAAGTTTGGAAGTTGCGTTTTGCCTTGGAAGGATCGGTGCAGTGGAAAGTCAGAGCAGATCAGTGGCACGAGAGCTCGTCCTGCGGGCAAAGGGAGCCACCGGTGCCCGGCTGGGTGCTGGCTCAGCACTGTGGGCAAGTGGGCACAGGGAAGTAAGTATGAGAGCGCAGGCACCCGTGCTGCGGGAGCTGCGCCAAAGGTGTAGCTCGGGCACGGTGTTGCCTTGGTTTGGGGCACCCCACCGCTTCCAGAGGGTGTCTGGGGGGAGGAGGAATGTGGGGTTCGACCTTTTGTGTCTTGCCAGTGGGGAGTTACCCCGGGTGTTGCGAAGAGGGTGGATTTCTGTCAAGATCACGGCTAAGACACGTGTTCTTCTCAGTGTGTGAGTTACGTTCTGTTTGCCGTTGTTCACAAATAAAAGATTGGGGTTTTTCCCCCCCCCCTTACAATAACTTTTTCTTGCGAGTGGCAGAAGAAACCCAAGTATTTAACGTGCTTGCATTTGTCCACGAGAGCTTTAAAGCAAAGCAGCACACCCCAGTAAGCTGTTTGAGCTGCAGCAATCCCACGTTACATAAAGGGGCCGGGGATTAGCCGGGGCATTACGGGTGGCGATAAGCCCTCCGAGTTCTGCTTGTTCTTCGCTCACTTTTATTTTAGCAGCAGTCCCTCTGAGCTGTGTTCTCAAGCTGCTTTGGGTTAATTTGAAGGCGCAGGGTTAGCTTCCCCTCAAAGAATGAAGGAAGGAGAACTTGGCTTTAAAGAACACTTGGGAGCATCCAGTCCACTGCTGTTTTCTTACCTTGGGGTCCCTGTATGGGTTGGGAAGCAGACTGCAGTTCTTCAGTGCTGGATCCTGCCTTGCTCTATTGGTGGCTCAGTTTCTCCATCTCAAAAATAGACTTAACATTATTTTCAAAAGGCAGCTATTAAAAGCACTTCCAGTTTTTAAATGCCATCGAGGTCTGTCTCAGTGCTTAAGTGGCCCTTTTTTAGCAGTGCTTTTCAGGCTAAGTAGGGAGTGTAGAAAGAAATCTCTTCCTCTCCTAATTGTCAGGCAGAATAAAACCCCATCCCCTTCTACCTGTTCGTGTAATTCCGCATGTTTGTACTCCTTGCTTATCTTTGGATCATTCACTCACAGCTTCCAGAGCAGCCACCGAAGGATGACAGAGGAACTACGTGCTCCTTTTTATGTCAAAAATAGCTTTCACCTTTAAGCGCACAAGGCTCGGGGACTGCTTCCTCATCAGAAAAAGAATGCCTGAGCTCCCATTGCGAATCCATTTTACAGCTGTGTTCACATTCGACTGTCAGCCCCTGCTGAAAACCGAGCGCTGAGGTCTTGACCTAGAAACAGCCCTTTTTTGGTATTGCTTTGGAAAAAGGTATTCCAGGGCTGGGAGAAGCCGAGCCAGGAGCTCAGGCCCTGATCCCAGGCTCAGAGCCTCGGCAGTGGATCGCTTCCTCGTGCCTTGTGTCTCCCTGAAGCCCAAGTAAAGACTGCTGGGAAAGGTGGGATTATGGTTTACAAAATTAAGAGGTTTTTTGTTTGTTTTTTTCTGGGGGGAGGGGGAGGTGTTCAGGTTTTGGGGTTAATTGGAATTATTTTTGTCAAAGTCCTGGGGTTTTCTTGAAGGAAACCTAAACACTTTTTGACAATAAGATACTTGTAAAGCATTTCAACGTGGGCATCTGGAATTACTGCTTGTGGCAGACCTTGGCTTTCCTCACAGAGCTTTTCCAGTGGCTACCTCCAAACCCGACCCATGTAGTAAGAAAGCAAGGGGCGTTTTGAGAGCGTGTGGACCCTTTTGTTTTCCAGGGAAGGCAGAGAGATTCCATTCACCTTTTCGCTTGTGCTTCCCGGCTGTCAAGACAAACCCATTTGTGTTCTGTTTTCTGTGCCAGGTTTGTTTTTCAGGGAATTCCTGATTCCGTTGGAACTGGTTGAATTAAAGTCACTATTGTAATTCCTTATAGTTGTGTATTTCTATTCCCATTTCTTCTTTACTTCCTAGCGCCATTAGCACCTAAGGCCCATATCAAAGGACAGTAAAGAAACTTGACCAAATCACCCATTTCCCCTGCCTGAATCAAGCCTGGATCAGGAAAAGAGATCATTGCAGTCAACAGATCTCTCCGCACAGCGCTGTGACACGGTAGAGATGCTCATCTCATCCGCGTTAACTTTGGGAAAGCAAAGGAACGCACTGAAAGCCGAAGGTTTGCCTCTGATGTTCTCTCTGTTACTGATGTCTGTGTTCCTTGTCAAAGCCTTACAGGTTGCCAGCCAGGCTCGGCACCGCTTAGCTGCCAGACGTGGATGACGCGGGGATAAACCTCGGCATGGAGCCTGTCCTGCGGGAGCTTTGGACCATCCCCGTGCTCGAGGCCGTCCTTTCGAGCTGGGTATCGGGAGCTGCGGTGTCCCGAAGGGTCTGGAAGCGGGGAGGGAAGCGGAGGCCGGCCCTGACCCGCTGCCGTGTGCGGTGCCCGCAGAACGGGAAGCGTTCGCTCCGTGTAAATCGGCTCCTGTGATGTGTAAGAGGAGCTCGCTCCCCGGCCTGGGCTGTGCTGGGCTGCGGGATGGCTGCAAGCTGTCAGGCGCCGGAGACCGGAGGCGGCTGCTTTCTGTCTGTGGTCGAAGTGATGCTGTTAGAATCCGCCTCCCGTGTTCAGCCCTTTGGGGCAGGAGTGCCGCATCCTCCTCCTCCTCCTTCATCCCCTGTGTGCACCGGGATGGGGGTCCAAGAGCCAGGAGCCGGGAACCGTAACGGAGGCTGGGAACAGAGCAGCTCCGCTGGGGGTGCCGGGGGTGCCTCACTCCACGCGATGCTGGGAAGCCTGGGAGCAGCACGGGGATTGCTGGGACCCCCCCCCCAAGGGACCGAGCATCCCCGCGGGGGCTGAGGGCACCGGGCGGTGCCGGCCCCCCAGCACCGAAGCGTGCGGACATGGGGGTGAACCCCAGCCCCGGGGGGGGTCAACCCCGGCCCCGAGCGCCCCCCGCCCGGCCCCGCTGCATTTCGGCCCGGCCGCCGCTAGGCCCCGCTCCCAGCGCCCCCCCGCCCCGGGCCTGCCCGGCCCCGGCCCCGGCCCCGCCGCGCCGCCCCCAGCTGCCGGGCACGGCCGCCCCCGCCCGCCCGCAGCCACGCACGTCTCGGCCCGGCTCCTTTCCATGGTTCCCGGCGTGACCGGTGCCTGCCGCCTCCCGCACCCCCGCAGCGCGGCGCCCACCGCCGGTAAGGGGGGGGGGAAGAGCCGGGTCGGGGCTCTTTGTGCGCCGGAGCTGAGCCGGGCAGGGCTGGGGCGGGCGGGCGGGCGGCCTGTGCGGGCCGCGGCCCGGAGCCTCGCTGGGCTGAGCCCGGGCCCCGGCGCTGAGCGCGGCCGAGCGCGGGGCTGCGAGTCCCGGCGGGGAGAGCGGGGGGTGCGGCCGGACCGGCCTCCAGCGGGGCCCGCGGCCCGGCGCGGCGCCTGTTGCGGCTGCAGCCCCGCGGCCTGGCCCCGCCGCGGCTCCCGGAGCGGCCGCTCGGCCCGCGGGCACCGGCGGGGTGGGAGCCGGGAGCGGGGGGGTGCGGGTGCGGGTGGAGCCCGGCGCAGGGTGCGGGGTCCCCGTCCGTGCGTGGGGCCGGGATGGGGCCGCCAGCCGTGGGGCAGCAGCGGTGTGACCCCTGCGGGGAGCGGGGGGTGCGGGCAGGGCCGCGGTTCGGGGGGTTCCTGCTGCAGGACGGCGTCCGCTCCTCTGCCCGGCTCCGTGGTGAAGCTCCCCGGTGAGCTCCGCACCCCGGCCGGGCTGGGGCACAGCTCGGTGCCAGCTCCCGGGCTCGGGGTTCGCTGCGGACCCCGTAAGGATGGAGGGCACCGTCCCAGCAGGCTGCTCCCGGCCAGCGCTGAAACTGACATGGGCTGCGCCGGTGGAGAAGGGTCTGAGAGCCTGTGCGAGCCCCTGCTCAGGGCAGTGCCCATGGGAGCCCCTGCTCAAGGCAGTGCCCATGGGAGCCCCTGCTCAAGGCAGTGCCCGTGCGAGCCCCTGCTCAAGGCAGTGCTCTCAATGCAGTCTCCCCAGGCGGGATGGGAAGGCTCCTTTCTATGACTTTTTAAACAGTGGAGTCTCACCTCCTCCTCACACCTCCTCCTGCTGCTGCCTCTGACAGCAAACGTGGGGGGACGGATATCCGTGCGGGAATGGGTATCCGTGCGGGAATGCCGCCATCCCGGGGTGACCTGCGAGGGCTCTGCTGGGGGAAGCTGTGGCTCTCCGCGCCTCCTCCTCCTCCTCCTCCTCCATTTCTACCGACGCAGCTGCTGCATCTGCTCCGCCGTGGTTTCGTGAGGGTTTTCCTGCATGTGGGAAGTGTGGAAGCGCCCGGATGGAGGGGCGAGACCCCATGGGAGCCCTGCCCCTCTGGGAAGGGAGAGTGCTGGTGCTGGTGCTGGGGTAGAGGCTTTTGGTGGTGCTCATGGCAGAGCAGAGCCAGCCCATCACCAGCTCGCTGGGCCTGTCTCATTGCTCTGTTACCATGCACCCGCTCCTGTGGCCTTGCCTTCCCTGCCACGTTTGACCACTGCTGCAGTGAGGATGTGCTTGGTGCCAGCAGAGCCGTGCACACCAGTGCATGGGTGTCTGCAGCCCGTTCCTGGTGCTGGAACAGCTGATTGCCAAAAGCACTTCAAGCACACATTAAAGGTGCTCGTCCTCTTCCCAGCCCGAAGTTCCCAGGAAAGTTTTGGCTTTTTTATTGAAAACCAGCTTTTTTTTTAAAGACAAAATGGAACAAAACAGTGTGTAACCCATGCACCAGCACCCAGCCTTGTCCCTGACCGCATCCGTGGCGTGGCTGAGCCGGCTTTGCCCATGGCAATTCCCCTTCACCCCAGGCTGATGAGAGCAAGCAGGGCTTCCCAGCGTGATAGCAAGTGCTTGGTTCTTATCTGCCTCCACAAACACCCTCTGCCAGGGAGCAGATAACAGGGATGCTGCGTGCTGTGGACTTGGGAGCTGCTGGCAGAGGAGCTGCAGGTCATTCGTGTCCAGTGGCTGTGCCATGAGGCTGAAATCCCAGGGTGGGACCCGCAGGGAGGAGGTTGCTGCCATAGCATCACAGGGTGCTTGTGGTCAGAGCAGGGAAGCTTTGGGGCAGCGTGAGTGAGCGATGATGGTGATAATTGTAAGCTGTAAAGTCAGGAAAGCGCTTGAAGCACGGAGCCCTTAGTAATGGGCTCCTCTCCTATGCTGTGGCCGGCGTGGCAGCGTCTCCATCACCGTGGCCAGGGTGTGGAGAGATGCCAGCTGGATCCTCGCCTCTGACTGATGGCGCTGGGACCAGGGTTTCCCCTCCTTGGTCCCTGCTTTGCGTGGTCTGTGGTTCCCTGTGGTCAGCGCGGGAGCTGGATGGGCGCAGCAGTGTGTGAGCTGGGCCAGGGCAGGCACGGAGAGGATGGAAGGGGAAAGAAACCCTCCCCAGCTGGGTGGAAACACAGGGAACGAGAACGGGGGAACATCTGGGTCTGGCTCTTGCACCGCTTCCGATGGGCACGGGGTGGTTCCCACCTCCGGGTGACGGCGGTTCAGATCCATCAAGCAGCCCCATTGCATCCCCACCCCTGCTCCAGCAGTGCCGCTGCACTGGGGTCCCCCCCCGTGTCCACCCTGGTGCTGGGGAGGGGGGGACACAGAGGCTGCAGTGCCCCATCCGCCCGCCTTTGATGTGTGTGAGTGGCAGGGCCATTGTGGCCCCTTTGTGCGTCCCTCGGTTCTCGGGGTGCGCACCAAACCTGCCATGGAAACCGGAGGAAACGCAAATCCCAGCGCTTGGAAAGCTGTCCTTGTGCCACCCATGGGGAAGGTGTCGTCGGGGCACCGAGAGCTGCTTTTGGGGTGCCTCAGGGTCTTGGCAGCGGGAGGAGCGGCGGTGACTCAGAGGTGACAATGTGACATTGATGGTTCTTTCCATCCTCTCCCGTTGCTCGGTGACAAAGAAACAAACAAGTGTCTTAAACGCCCAGCTCGGAGCCGTGCAGGAACTGTCCCCTCCTGCCGCGGCTGTGCGTGTCAGGGCTCTGGCATGGCCCCAGCGCTGGTGCTGCTGCCTCCGGCTGGTTTGGTTTGGGGGGATAGTGAGCAGGGGGAAGGCAGGCTGCCAGCTCGCTGGTGAGGATCCTCCCTGCCAAAGCACACCGTGATGGGAAGGGAGATAAAATCCATCCATGGAGAAGTGCAAACGCTTCAGGTCTTCATTGCCAGATGGCTTTTATCAGCGATGGATGCTCTGGCCCTTCCTTGGGTTCCCAGAAGAGTGTGTGTGGGGATAATGGGGCTGAAGGGGATGGAGCAGAAGGGAGGATGCTGATCAGAGCAATTCCCTGCCTTGGGAGGAAGCAGTAAAGTTTTCTTTCCTGTCTGCTGGAGGAGCTGTAGCTAGGAGCCGGGGATATGAGGCTGGCATGTGGAGGGCACCATCCGTAGCAATAATCCATGTAGGTAAGGGCAGATCCTTTATACACCAATCTGAGCCCAATCTAGGGCTATACTTAACACTGAGTGTTTGTTGATGGCTCAAGCTGCAGCCCTTGGATCACTCCCTACCAGCGGCTGAAGTGATGCAGGATGTGCATCCCCCTTGGCCGTGCTTTCTCCCAACCCCAGCCTGCTTTTATTGCTAGGAAGTGATTCCTGGCTCCTGGAAGTGCTGTTTCTTCCTTGTGCCTGGCAGCTCATTGATCCCTGCCCTTGCTGGCTTCCCCAGGGAAGGCACACACAGCCGTGCACACAGGCATGCTGGTGATGGAGCCTAAAGTGTTGCTTACAGAATCCTCAAAGTTCCCTGGCAATGGCCACGGCCAGGCTGGTGCAAAGCAGCTGGGAAAGGATGGAGATGGGGTTGTACGAGGGTTAGTTATTAGTTAGTAATTATTAAACAACAACACAGAAGTGAGGTGGGAACAGAAGTGAGGTGGGATGTTGAAGAAGAATGTGCCCCACTTGCTGTGTCCGGCGGGTGAAGGGGGAGTGAGCAGAGCTCTGGTTTTCCCTCCTGTTGAAGGCTGTGCTGGTGCAGGAGCAGACTGCTGCTGAGCTTGAAAGGAGGCCGAGAGCTTATCCAAGCACTGTCTGGCTCCAAATCCAGGTTAGCATCCTGTGTCATTGCCGTGTGAAGTGTGCTGAGCCGTGATAGAGCAGAAGGAACGGAGCAAACTCAGTGTTTCAGCTTTCGAGGCCTTCTTCCCTGTAAGCTGAGGATGGAGGAGCCTGTTCTTATGGAGGGCCTGATGTACTGTTGTTAAGTGAATACCTGTCCGTGGTGAGGTGCAGTGCTTCAAGCAGGTTCTCCTCTGCTGAGCAACATCACCCGGTGCAAGGGAGGGCAAAAGACCGGTGCAATTACAGGGTGATGCTGTGTCCCGGGACAGCAAGGGAACGGCAGCGTCCCATCCTCGGTGCGGTTCCTTGGCGTGTGGCTTGCGTCAGCCACTGCCTTAGTGACTCAGAGGAAAAAGAGCTCCTCCATTCCCAACGTAATGAATCCCTTTCTTCCTTCCTTCTGTGGTTCTTGGTCTCGGTTTGCAGCGATCCCGACTTGTAAGTGAGGTGCTGAGGCAGTGTGGGATGTGCGGGGCTGCGGCTCCTGCCTTCGGTGCGGCAGCAGCATCCTGGGTGCTATGGGGTGGGTGTGTGTCGAGTGGGCAGCAGGCAGGAGCCTTTTCACTGTCTTTATGCCCTGCGTCACTGCTGTGCCATGGAGCAAGGGGCTGGGGAGGAGGGAGACGCAAGTGGTCCTGCTTGGGAGGGCAGGCTGGGAATGGACAGCTTCAGACCTTGCAGCTCTTCCACACTCCTCCTGCTCATCGCAATCTCCCCATCGCTGCATCAACCTCATTTCCCCCCCCATGCTGCCCTCATCCTCTCCCTGGGGACACCAGGAGCTGCAGATGTGGTGATGGAGGTGCAGGACCTTCCCATGCTGGGCTTCACCATGCCCATGGCCTGGAACCCTCCTCCTCCTCTTCCTCCTTGGCTGTGGTTTAGTGCCCCGAGGGAGGCCAGCAGTGCTCACCCTTCGATCTCTTCACCAGCCCCTAATGGCCAGGGGCCTGTCCTGGTGAATAATTCATTGTCAGCCAGAGTTTTATGGCTAATTTTGTTTCCATAGGAACCCATGTGGTCCATGGAGCCTCGGGTGAATCAATATGGGGTTTTTTGCCTTCACACATTAAGCGATGTCCCTTAACCCCGGTGGCAGGAGATACTGGTGGTTGGGTGGCACTTGGTGCCTGCCTTGATCTTGATTTGTGCTGCCTGTTCCTGCAGGATGCATAGGGCCAGATCCTGCAGCGATGCTCTGCACCACCGGCTCTAATCCCAGTCCGTTCCACTCCATTCCCAGTGGAGCTGGAGGGAAGGGGCTGCCTCTGCTCAGGCTCTTTCGCTGTTTTTCCCCTCCCATCCTTTAATTTCTTTGACCCTTAACCTAAAATGGCAAATGAGCATTTGTGAATCAGCTGCTCCAGTTACCAGGGGCCTGGCTTTGCTTTTGCTCACTCCCTGTTAGGTGCTCACTGACCGAATCCAACCCCAAATTGCCTGGGGGTGACTCCTCCTGCCGCGGTTCCAGCCTGGGGAGAGCCGCACACCTTTGTCCCCGCAGGAACCTGTGTTTGCTTCCATTCCCTGCTGCTTCCCGGAGCTTTGGTGCCGAGCTGGAGCACAAAGGGAGGAGAAGGGATAAGCGGTTGGAGATGGGTTTGTGTGACATACGGTGTGAGGGCTCTGCATGATGGCTGCGGGGATGTGCGTGCGCAAGGCTTCAGACAGTGGGTAAACCGAGGCAGAGGGATGATGGGCACAGGGCATTCCTATGGGATGGAGGCAGCGCTGGTACCCGGACCGCGCTGCTGTCACCTCTTCACGCCAGGCAGCGCTTGCTCCTCATCATTCCAAGCAAGCTCTGAGCTGCTTTTTCAGCTGGGACGTGTGTGTTTTGATGTCAGCACTGAAAGCCCGAGGAGGAAAGGTCGCTGGTGTTCAACCACCTCGTGGAATAATCTCCTATCAGCCTCTCTGCTTTCGGCAGCCTCTTGCATCTAATTCCTGACACGTTGATACAAGATCGAGTGGAACAGGGATGCAGCTAAAGCGTACAAAGGGATGCTGGGTGACTTTAATCACTCACACTTGCTTGACCTATTTTTTTCTTAATCCCTTCCTGGAAACCTTATTTCATGTTTGAATTCCCTCAACTATTTTAGGAATGTCGTCCTACCAAGATCAAATTACCTTCAATGGAACCAGCGCAAAGCAGCCTCGCAAGGCAGGCGACGTTTGGATTAAGATCTAGTGCTCCCTCATTAATCCAGGCTCCGTTTGGGGTGGGGGCTGTAATTCCAGCATGGAAAATGGGGTGAAAGCCGGGGATTAGCGCCACACAACGCCATAGGGCAGGGGGTGGCATCGCCAGGGGCATGGATGATGGCACTGATGGCTGCGGCTGGGCGAGCAGAGCACCACTTCTCTTTAACGTGGTTCCTGTGCGTTTCACAGTGTGGGGCTGGCTACAGGCTCCCCACTGTACCCAACCAGGAGTGCTGCATGGCTCTCCCTTGCCCTCTGGTCCTAAACGCTGCTCTGGGAGCCAAGAGGGGGATTTCATTCTGCAGAGGTACGTGCTGCACAGGCTCTCAAGCGGCGCTGGCTTCTGCTCTGCCCCTTGATTGCTTTTTGCGTTTTAAAGGGTTTAAACCCAGCTGTTTCAATGCGTGGTGGAACAGGTATTAAAGGGGATCCTCGGGTGCTTATTTGTTTCCAGGAAAAAAGGATTTGCTCGCAGGCAGTTTTCCCAGGAGGTGAGCACACACATCCCGGCGCGGGACGGTCAGAGAGGGGGTTGTGGGGACACTGTAAGGCCCCATCCTGCACATCCTCGGCGTGTGCTGTGCCTTTCACTTTGCTGGTGGACACTGCTGTGATTTCTGTTCCCATTATTTACGTTCCGTCACAGTTTCAATCCAATTATAGGCACACCTGCAGCCGCCCAGCATTCCCATTCCTGGATTGAGCAATCCCTGGCTGCAGGCAGAGCTCGGCCGGCCCGCTCCGTCCAAAGCTAGTGTGGAGTCTTCCCTCCCCTGGCAGACCTTGTCTCCGGATATCCCTGTGCATGGAAATTCCTCCTGCGCTTCCAGAGCAGCCCCCAGCGAGTCACTACAGGCCTGGGCTTGCAGCCGCCAAGCCCTGGGTGAGTGCTGGGCTGTGGGGAGCAAGCATTCCATGGAGTCTCCCCCAATCCTGGCTGCAAGCAGGGGGTCCCAGCTCCAGCGGGTTTGCAGGGATGATCTGCAGACAGCGTGGCAATAGCAGGGGACAAGGGGCCGGCTCAGCGGCGCTTGAGCAATCCCATCTGGTGCCTGGGCTGCAGCAGACGCTGGGGAAAGGAATATTCTCGTTTGCACTTGGTGCCAAGGCTCTTCCCTGGCGATCCGGTGCTTTTACAGCTGCTGGCTGCTCCCATCCGGCTGCGCTCCTCCCGGAGCTGAGCAACTGCTGCTCCCAGCATGACATGGCCGGTCCGACCAAGCCCTGGGATTATCCAGCTGCTCCTCTGCGCCATTCCCGGATGGCTGATGCCGAGCTCAGGCAGCCCTCTCCGTGCTTGTGCCCGGCTGGAACTGACCTCAAGCCTCTCGGGCCGTGCCTTGACGTGGAAAGGCCGTGTCTGTGAGGTACCGAACGCGTCTCTCGCAGGGATGGGAGGAAAGCGGGATGCAGGACACGCTCCCGCAGGCTGTGCACATCCTGTCAGCTCCCTGATGAGCCTCATTAAGGGTTTCTCAGCCACTGAGGTCTTGTTCTTGGCTCTGGCTCAGGCGAGGGTGGATGGGGGTTGTGCAAGTCCTTAGCAGAGCGGAGCCGTGGTGCACCCATGGGCTGGCAGGGCTGAGCCTCCTCCTGAAGAACAGCTTTCGTTTGGTCCTGTTTAATGTTTCCTAAGCAGTGAACTGAAGGCAGGAGCTGGACCCAAAGGAGAAAGCAACCCTAAATGCGTGCACAAGAGCATCTTGTGCTGTCCTGGTGGCAAAACCTACTTGGGCTTTTTCTGCTTGGATAAAAGCCGACGTGGACGTGGCAGCCTTCCTGCAGGCTGGATGCTACAGCAGCACCGTGGCTCTGCGCCTGCCCCAGCCTGGAGCTGGGATGTCACCGCCTGGCACAGGTCAGCACCGGGACAGCCTCGGCCACTGCATGTGGAGGTGGCTCATGCAGAGCTGTCACCGTGTCCCCGGGGCCAAGCGGTGCCCTCACCCTGCGAGGTCTTACCCAGGGCTCACAGGGGGCACAGGGGCAGCGCCAGCCCCATCAGTGCCCTTGCTCCCACCTCGCTGCTCCCCATGACCCTCGGGATGGGGACACAAGCACTCGGAGCTTGCAAAGCCTTTAAGCTCCTCCTGTGATGGGCGCAGCAGAAGGGCGAAGGATTACGCATGTGCCCGGGTCTGGATGAATGAATACCAGCATTCAGGGGCCTCTGCATGACAGCAGAGCAAGGACTATTTTAAGCCCATTAGGAACCAGCTAAAGGAGGCATCTCAGCCTGATTCTGCAGACGGGGGCAGGAGGCAAAGGGAAGCCCAGCCCGCCCCCCCCGTGCCCTGTGCTCCCGCCCGCGCTGGCAGGCACACACCAGCTTTGTGCTTTCCTTTTTGGGAAATCCAAAGGATTTTGCTTTTCCTGGCGTCTTCCCAGCCCTTCACAGGAATAAGGGCCAGAAACGTGCCGAGCCCCTTCCCCATGCTGGTGGCTGGGGTCCTGTTGGCCTCCCCGCTGCTCACCTGGAGATGCTGATGCAGACAAGCAGGAGTTGGGGAAGGTGCTGCACATACAACTAATGGGTTCTCTTTTAACCTAACTCCTGCTGAGGGAGGGGCTTGATTTGCTCTGGATTTTAGCTCATGCCAGTGTAATGGTTTGTGTTTCTCTGCATTAGCAGTTGGGCTTTAAAAAATGGGTCCAAAAGCCTGGATTTGGAGCGTGTCATTGCTGTCACCTCTGCCTGCAGCGGCGTTTGCCCATGGGGCATGTGGAACCACCCTGGTCTGCACCTCGGTTTTGCCCAACAAGCCCTTCACAGCAGCCCCTGGGTATATCAGGGCTGGGAGGGTCCCAGCAGCACCATCCCTCGGGGTTGTTTGAAGGCAGATGTTCAGCAGAGCTCGTTTGGCACATGAATCTGTTGTCCTCTCCCTAACTGAGTTCCTCCTCTGACCAGAAGCTCTCGGTGGGTGTGATGCTCAGTCACGCTATCGGGCACGGGCTGTGAGCGGTCCCATGCTCATGTCACGCTGTGTCAGTGTCTGCATCAGGAGGAGCTGGTCCCTCTCCAGCGGGGCAGGGGGCTGCAGGGGATTGCCAGTGCCTGGCATGGCAGTGGCCTTCCTCCTGGTTACAGGGAAGACCTTGAGTATCCTTACTTATATCTAATATAGTTAACTATTTGACTCAAAAGTCGAATGCTGGGAGCCAGAGACCCCCCCAACCACGTTACTTTATAGATCTTGGGATTTTTAAATAGATCCGGGGTTTTCCAAGCTCATTTCCGGATCTGGGGGCTGATTTTCCTACCTGGGCTGCCATGGCATTGCTGAGCTAACGCTTCTCTGCAGGAGCTCCCGTACTTGGATCATGCATGTGTTCGCAGTGTATCCCCTATAAGCTGTTTTCCCCCGGATGCCCAGGCTCTTTCCCCACCCCTTTGGAGTATCCAGATGTTTCAAGGAGCGTGTGTACCCTGTGCATGCGTTCTAACTCGGTTGGAGACGTGACTGAAGCAGCCGTGCAATATTGCAGTTGAAGGATGGCACCAGAGGTGTGAACAAGGCGGGCTCTTTGCTGGCAGTGACTCGTGGTGGCAGAGGAGGAGCACAGAGGAGAGGCTGTGTTTTATTAATGGACTCCAGCAGATTTATTTGTCCTCGGTGACTGGAGCCGGGCAGGGCTGTCGGGATTGTTCCTGCTCCACTCACACAGCGCTGCTCCGAGCCTGGCTCCCAAAAGCAGGGATCCTGGGACCTGCCGGGATGGAGGCAGTCCCCAGCGGAGTGATCTGTTAAATGCATTTTGTTAGGGAGCAGGGAGCGAGCTGGGGGCTTCTGGCGCTGTTTGGAACCGTCCCCTCATGCAGAGCAATGGTTTTCCCGGTTCTTCCGTGCACCCTGTCCCGTGGGATGAGCGAATGCCACCGGGAAGTGGCACTGGCATCATACGTGGCTGAGGGGCAGGGTCTGGGCTGGTGCTGCTCTTTGTATGGGGCTGCTGTTCAGCCCCTCACAGATGCAGATGCATCCAGGGAGGGAGAGCGGAGCGTGCCCATGGAGCAGGAATGATCCCCCAGGCTCTGGAGGCACAGTGATTCCTCTGTGGGATGAACCAGCACCATGGAAGTGAACCTTCTCCAAGGTTTTCCATGGTTTTCAAGTGTGTTTTGCTCTCGGCAGCCTCTGGAAGCCCCTTGGAGCAGGTTGGGATGGCTGAGGCTGGGTGAGCACTGGGGATATGGCTGTCACCTATGGCCAGGGGCAGGGGAGGGCCTGGGTGCCCTTCAGAGGTGGCTGCTCCCCTAATGGCTTTGAATGTGATTATTTCACTAAGAAGTGTGCTTGGCACCTTCTTCTGGATGAAATTCCATGTTAGGGACAGTTATCTTGAACTCCCTGCCTGCCGCTTAGGATAAAGCCTTTGGAAATGACATTATGAATCAAAACTGTTCCTGTTTCAGCAGTGGTGTTAATCCAGAGCTGAGTTTGGCCCCACATTTCCAAACAAGAAGCAGTAGCTGTGTAATCTGTTTATGGTTTTAAAGCGAATGTTAATCTTGGATTGGATGGCTTTTCCCAAGGGTCGGTTTGCTGCAGAGTGGTTTAGCCCCTGCTCTGAAACCCTCTTGAGCTCACTCCTTTTGTTTTGAAGAGAGATTTCAGTGCATTTCTGAATACATGTCAGCACCTGGAAATGTTCTACCTGGGGCAGTAATACCATTTTTCATATCTTGCAACTGTTTGCACAGCACCATGCACAGTTTATACAGCATCCAAGCGCCGGTGTACTGGTCCTGCTGCACGGATGGGATGGTCCCATGAGGATGTGGTTGGATGGGTCATAGAATCCCAGCCTGGTTTGGGTTGGAAGGGAGCTTAAAGCTCATCCAGCTCCAACCCCTGCCACGGGCAGGGACCCCTTCCACTGGAGCAGCTTGCTCCAAGCCCCTGTGTCCAACCTGGCCTTGAACACTGCCAGGGATGGGGCAGCCACAGCTTCTCTGGGCAATGGAACTGAATCAGACGTCCCCTATGGACACGGGGATGTGCTGCACGCCATGGGTGACCCTCTCCTCTGTCCCTCGCAGGTGGGAGGATGCTGCAGCGCGCCGGGGGCTGACGCACGGAGCCGCCGGCCTCGGGACCCCGCTGCCCACCCCATGGTCCCTGCCGGCTGCCGGGGCCGTGCCCCGTGACCCGTGGCCCCCAACGCCGCCATGACGAGCCTCTTCCGCCGCAGCAGCAGCAACGGCAGCGCCCGCGGCAGCGGCTCCTCCGCGCAGGAGCTCAACAACAGCCGGCCCGCCAGGCAGGTCCGGCGCCTGGAGTTCAACCAGGCCATGGAGGACTTCAAGACCATGTTCCCCAGCATGGACTACGACATCATCGAGTGCGTCCTGAGAGCCAACAACGGCGCCGTGGATGCCACCATCGACCAGCTCCTGCAGATGAACCTGGACAGCAGCGGCTGCGATGACAGCTCGGACTCGGAGGACAGCATCCCCCCCGAGGTAACCCACGCCGGTGGTCCTCAACACGTGGCTATGGGGGGGAGCGGGTCCTGGCTCCATCATGAGCAGGCAGCCCAGTCTCATCCTGCCTCCTTTCTGCCTGGACATGGTGCTGCTCAGCTGGTACAGGCAGGCAGAGATTTGGGTGCCCAGTTCAGCAGGTCTGGAATGTGCAGCCTGAGTGGTTTTGTCTTGGATGGTGCTTGAGGCTCAAGCCAAACCGCTGTCCTCCCTCCCTCCCGCCTCAAAACCCAACAGAGACCCTTCTGCTGAAGTCAGGCTGCAGTCAGCTGCTGTGAACCCAGGAACAGGCTTGATAGAATCATAGAATGGTTAGGGTTGGAAAGGACCTTAAGATCATCTAGTTCAAACTCACCCTAAATGTGATGCCTTGTCCCTTGAGACCAGCACCTCCAAACGCCACCAAAATCCCCCTGATGCAGGGGGACCAGTGCCAGGAGGTTGCCCCATCCTCTCTTCAGTGGCTTTGCTGCCACGCACAGGGGTCCAACCTGTTCATTCCCCCTGCTCACCCTCACCCCATCCTCTCCCTGCAGATCTTGGAGCGGACCCTGGAGCCGGACAGCTCAGACGAGGAGCCCCCTCCTGTCTACTCCCCCCCTGCCTACGAGAGCCAGGCGCTGGGCAGCCGCTTCCCCTGCGCACCTCCCACCCCACCACCCAGGTGAGCCCCCAGCCCCACGCCACGGCTGCACCCAGCCTCCTGCACCCTGTGTTGGTGCTGGGGGGGGACCTGCTGTGTGTTGGCTCCCCCAGCAAGGGGAATGTGGCAGCAGTCTGTTAGAGTCTCTGGGTGAGACAAAGCCAAAGGAGATGAATGAAGCTCACAGCTGGCTAAAAGATCCCCCCGAGGCCCTAAGAAGTGAACAGCTGAGGGGCCTGGGAGCTGCTCCAGCAGTGTGTGGAATGGCAAAAATCAGCTAGTGGGGTGGGGAGCCCTTGTCTCTGCTCAGAAACGCCAGGTGCCGGCAGCCGGGGCCCTGCACGTTGGGCTCTTGGCACCAGAGACCTTGGTGCGGTGCTGGGGCTCCACAGGGATGGTTTCTGGGCAGGAGAAGGGAATCCAGCCTGGGAAGTGATGGGGCGAGGCTGGAAGAGCAGCTCCCCAAGACTGCAGACTAAGAAAGCCTTTTGCTCTCCAGAGCTGATGCTGTTGGTTTGGGATGGGAGCTGTGGTCTGTTGGTTCCCAGGAGCGCTGGTGGAGCCGGGCAGGGAGCTGCTGTGTGCCTGTGCCCCGTGCTGAGGGTTTTCCCTTGCCAAAGGCACTGTCTGTGCTTGTCCCGCAGGACGGACGTGCCAGGGCCCGGCAGCACCCCCGTGTCTGGGCACTACAGGAACTGGAACCCCCCGCTCCTGGGCAACCTCCCTGAGGATTTCCTCCGCATCCTGCCCCAGCAGGCTGCTGGCACCCAGGTGAGGCTCGCTGCCCCTTCCAGCCCATGGTGTGCGTGGAGCACCAAACCCGGTCCTCAGCCGCGCTGAGCTGCAGTGCCAGCGCTCTGAAACCGTCTGGGTACCGGGTATGGATTAAACTGGAAGTCTTGGAGTGCATCTTGTTCATGGCACGACTGAAGTGAGCGGAGGATTTGCCCCTGGGAAGTCAGAATCCCCACGTGCTTTGTGGTGGTTTTAGAGCCACAAGGCTTGGGGCTGTGGGTGCCTTTCTGCCCACGGCGGGCAGCACCCAGCTCCTCTCCAGGCACATCACATCCCGGGGTGTCCCTTGGCCCCTTTGCAAGTGGGGTCAGGACCTTCCTGTCACAGCAAGGGACTCGGGGGGGCTGCAGGCCTCCTGCCTACCCCGTGCATCAGCTCCTCCCTCCCTTCTTGCCTCCAAAGGCAGCCTGCCACGTTTCCATAAATGATTGCCCTGCAAGTTGAGCTTCACGGGCTATATTACCTTTCTGGGAATAGGAGCGTGCCGGTTCGCTTGGGCTCAGGGGGAGGAGAGCAGCAGCTGCCCTTTTCTTTCCCCAGTAATTGTGTGCTTTTGCTTTTTATGGCTCTCTGAGAGCAGCTACAAATCAGATCAATAGTGCAGGTGAGGAGGAGGTTGCAGCTGGGGAGCGCAGCTCTGCTGCTCCCGAGGTGTGACTGCCCTGGGAGCTGGGGGAGAGCACGAGGTGCTTCCGCAGGGATGTTTGCCAGGGGGAAATTGCACTCTCTGCTTGAGAGATAGGGGGAAATAGAAGCAGAGGTAGCGGCTGAGACCCTTCTTGCTCACCTCCACGCCAGGTTCGGTCTTGGCTTAACCCCGTGGTTTTAAGTCCTAAACCTGTGCAGGTCTGTGCTCTGCAATGGAGGCACCAGTTCCATGCTGGTCTCAGAGCGAGAGGTCCCTGTTCCCACATGGGATACCCGGCTCTCTCCTTTGTCCCCTTTGCAGCAGCACCATCCCGAGTGCAGCGCAGCCGGGGGGGATGATGCCTTGAGATGCGGGGTATAGGAGGGTGTAAAAGGCCAAGCTGAGCCTGAGGCCCTGCAGGGACCAAGGCCATCGACCAACCCGTGCCCCGTTTGCCTCTGCAGGGCTCCCCCGGCCGCCGGCAGCCCCTGCCCCGGGGGCTGGCCCCAGCGCGGGGCCAGGGCTCGCTGGAGCAGGAGCGGCGCTGGAAGCAGTACCTGGAGGACGAGCGGATCGCGCTCTTCCTGCAGAACGAAGAGTTCATGAGGGAGCTCCAGAGGAACCGGGATTTCCTCCTCGCCTTGGAGAGAGGTGGGAAGGGCACTGATGCGGCAGCGTGGCTCCTGCCAAAGCAGAGCCAGCCCAGGAGGGGGCTTGGTGGTGGCCTGCTCCTGGTGCTCAGCTGCCTGCCCGGAGGCTCTCCTCCCCCTGCTCGTCTCTCTGGCAAAGCCTAGCAAAACCCTTCAATCGTGGAATGGGTTGGGTTGAAGGGACCTTAAAGCTCCTCCAGCTCCAACCCCTGCCATAGGCAGGGACACCTTCCACTAGAGCAGCTTGCTCCAAGCCCCTGTGTCCAACCTGGCCTTGAACACTGCCAGGGATGGGGCAGCCACAGCTTCCCTGGGCACCCTGTGCCAGCGCCTCAGCACCCTCACAGGGAAGAACTTCTGCCTAAGAGCTCAGCTCAGTCTCTGTCAGCTTGAAGCCATTCCCCCTTGTATCCCTATGTGCCCTTGTAATGATCTGTAGCAAGGAGCTTCGGAAGTGCCCTCCAAGCCCAGCCTGGCCGTTGTGCCCTCCCCTTCTGCTGCTGGGTGAAGAGCTGCCCTTCCCCTCCCTGGCACTGCTGCCAGCCATGGAGGAGAGGGGAGAGGGGATCCGAGCTCTGTGCGCTGCCTCGGGGCTCTGACCGAGCGGGCTCTGGGCTTTCTGTTTTTCAGATCGATTGAAATATGAGTCAAAAAAGTCCAAGTCGTCCAGTGCAGCTGTCAGCAACGACTTCGGCTGCTCCTCCCTGTTACCAGGTAACCTCCAAGTTGGATTTGAGCATCACCTCTCAGCAGCGGGATGCCCCGCAGCTCCTGTGTTCCCAGCCCTCTGCCCTCTGAAGTGGCTGTGGGGAGGGAAACTGTCTGAGCCCTCCCTTCTGTCATCCCCCTGCATGGGAGAGGAGCTGATGGGTGATGGCTGGTGCTGCCCTCCCTACATGGCGGTGCTCCTGCATCCTGCTTCCCTCCATTCCTGTGGTGGGAGCTGGGATCCAGTTCCCAGGGGTGTCAAAGCCCTCTCTGGTCATGGCCGGAGTGGGGGATTGTGCCTGGGAGGTGTAATGAGTGTTCCTGGCTAATCCTGATTAACCTCAGTGAGTGGAGCAGCCGTCCAGAGTCACCGTTAGAGCTGGTGTCCATCGATGGCCCCCTCCATGTGGCATTGCTCCGGCCGGGCACATGGTGCTCAGGGGCACCCGGACCTGTGGTCTTGGGTTACATCCACCAAGGGTCCCCTTCCAGAGCCACCCCTGGTGTGCCAGAGCCCTCACCCTGCTTGCTCTCGCTCGGCTCCGCTCGTGGCAGGGCTGGAACTGGGTCACGGCAGTGATCCCTGTGGATGCCCCTCGCTGCACACACACTGCAGTGACCAGATGGTTGCCTTCCAGGTGACGCAGCCCCCTCTGCGCCCAGCGAGGCCGGCAGTGCCGTGTCTGACGATGCCTTATTCAGAGACAAGCTGAAACACATGGGAAAATGTGAGTGGGGTTTGGGGGCTGGCACCGGGATCCTGCCAGGGATGGAGGGGAGGTGGGAATGGGGCAGCAGGAGAAGAGCCGGCACCATCGAGGGGCGATCACCTGAGCTCCCTGCTCTGTGCATCCCCCATTTGGGACTGCATTTTACAGCCCTGGGCTGGTGCATCCCCATCCTGTGGTGCTCCCCTCCTGGCCCTCACCAGTGGCAGGGAGCTCCCATGCTGCACAGCAAGGCTGGGTGCGGGCACAGATGGGAGATGGAGACGTGGACCTTGATGCCCCAGTTCTCCCCTTTCCATCTGCCCCTGGTGTGGGTTGTGGCATGAGTTGAGGATGCAGGAGGAATTGCTGGGCGGGGTTTGTGTAGATCCTAAGCCAAGGGGGTTGCTTAACTCTTCCTTTTCCAATCTTTTCCTCTTAGCAAGCCACAGCCCTCTTCTCCCATCACAAAACAGACAGAGGTCTTGGGGCAGCTTGTGCGAGCCCGCTGAGACACTGGGGCGTGTGGGTCAGTTGTGGGTGGGGAAGGTCATGAAAATCCCAGTGAAAGGGTAAAAGCATCAGCCCCCCCCAACCAGGGACCGATGTGACCCTGTTGGGCACAGGACCCGGCTCTCCGAGCCTGGCAGTACCAGGAAAAACCTGGAGCATCACCATAGGGTGTAGGGATGCAGGCTGCTCCCACACCGCTGGCCCTGGCCATCTCCTGCCCATCACCCGTGGCAGCTTTGGGCAGGGTTTTGGGTGAGAGCCTCACGTGCCTGCTTCCCCCCAGCCACGCGCAAGAAGCTCTTTGAACTGGCCAGAGCCTTCTCCGAGAAGACAAAGATGAGGAAGTCGAAGAGAAAACACTTGTTGAAGCACCAGGTGTATCCTGCAAGGGAACGGGAGCTGGGCGGGGGGGCACCCCCACTTGGGTGTTCATGGGGACTCCCTATGGCTGTGGTCTACCCGGAGCCTCTGGCTGGCTCCCATGGGAAGGGCAGTTGTGGTACCCCGGGCATGTCCTGGTTTTCCTTAGCAGAGGGCACAGGATGGGGACAGCGGCTTCCACAGCAAATCTTCTCGATGATGTCGAGGGACATTCATGCGGTAAGAAATGGCAGATGTGGCACATCTGTCCTGCCCCACGCCATCGCCCTGCTGGGGGTTCCCATCAGGAGCATGGCCACCGGTGCATCCCTGGTGCCATGTGGCTCTCCTGGGGTCGAGTTACAGTCCTGGCAGATCTGCCCCCGTGGGCTAAAACCTCCTGCCAGTGTTCCCAGGCATGTGCTGGCAGCCCCAATGTCCCAGTCCTTGGGAATCGTCTGGGTGAGGAAGTCCGGGTCCCTCACTGATGGAGCTGGGACCATAGCGCGGTGAGCGGTGTCCTGGCGTGGAAGCAGTTGCTGCTCCCGACAGCCCCATCCTGCTTCTTCCTTTCAGATGAAGACTTCCAAGTGCGGAGGCAGCCGCTCCGGGAGGAGGAGGAGACGCTGAAGGAAGGGCAGTAAATGGTGAGAGGCCCCTGGGATGAGCATGTGAACGGTCCCAAGCCATCCGTCTGTCCTGGCTGCTCTGGGCTGGGACCAGAGCGTGTCCACGCGGGGACAAGTGGCTGGTGACAGCCCCATGCAGCTAAGGCTGAGCATCTCCATCCCTCCCCTTCTCCTCCCCTGCAGGACCCAGCGCTGGGGTTTAGTGCTGGCACGGGACGTGCCCAAAGCTTCATGAGAAGATGGCTGGAAAAGGAACAAAAGACACCCAACAAATCCCGCAGAGTTTTTGCTGCTCCCCCTCTGCTGCTGTTCTCCTCGGAAGTACAAAGCGCTGAGGCTCAGTTTTCTTCCCCAGGGCTTGAAAACAACTTCTATGTAGCAAATCAGCCAAAAAGGAATCAAAATGAGGGTCAAAGCAGGTCGGGAGCTGCTGTGAGGAGCCAGCGGAGCTCGGGCTTGGGAGGAGCAGCGCGAGCGGCGGCGCAGGAGGAATGGGATCAGTTGTACTAAGGAGGACGCGTTCCATGTGGGATCTGCTTGGCCGGAGCGCTCCTGACCATATCTCTGTAGTGATCTGGTGTGACTTTACTCTGCACACAGGAAGAAACCAACCCAGAACACGTGAGAGGGAGAACCTACAGCCGTTGTCTATTCTTGCTAGGAGTCATGAGCGGAGATGCGGACCAGGTGGTAGTCAGATGATATATAAATTGCTTCTAAAAGGAAAGGCCTTCTTTTCCTAGGTGTTTTACTTGGAATTAAACCTTTGCCTTCGGCATTGCTAAAACTGCCTTGAAGTTACAGACGCTTTGTGCCGGTGGGGCAGCACCAAGGGCTGGACTTGGCACCGGTGTCACCCTCGCTGCCGAATCGGACACATCCCATCGGGAGCATCCTGCTGGTGGTGATCCCGGCTGCCGGGCAGGGCTCCCCATGGCCCCAGGGGTGCCCCTGCCGTAGGTAAGATGCAGAGCCCAAGCTGAGGCCGCTGGTGTTTGGGCACGGAGGGTTTGCACAAGGGCTTGTGAGCGCCACTGGCTTTGGGGCTGGCCCGGCGGCAGGAGCATCCTTCCCTGCGCCCATCCCAGGCTGATTCCACTGTGGGGCTGGCAGGCGGTGCCTGAATCACTGCAGCTTTCGGGGATGCTGTCAGGCTAAAAATAATGATGTAAACAAATTCCTTCCCTGTGTAAGTCATGAGTGACGAGCGCGAAGGCAGGAATCGCTCCCGCCAGCACATTTTCTTCTCCTTTATCGGCAGACTCTGTTGACTGCTGAAGGCAGGAGGTGGCTCTAGACGTGCCTGTTTCGCTTGCTGGCTCCTGCAAAGCAGCACAACTGTTGTGAGACGGGAGCTGCGAAGGCGGCAGACGCAGGCACCCAGCCCTCCAACACACATGAAACTGTTTTCCCTGCCTCTCCGCGGGGTTTGGTAACAAAAGTCCACATTGCAGGCGCCGGCTCCCAACAGGCTCCTTTTAACCCCCCCCGCAGCCCGCACGCCTTTGAAGTGGGCGCCAAGATTCCATTCCCTGTGAGCGGTGCAGCCGATGCACTGGGAGCAGTGGGGATGCGGGTGCTTCACCCTCTCCCCGGTCCCTGGACCCAAGCCCAGGGTGTGCAGGGTGAGGGCAGGATGCGCTGGGCTGAAGCACCGCAGGATGCCCGCAAGCTTTGGGCTCCCTAAAAGCAAAGCAGCCCAAGTCTCACCGCACTGAGCCCATCCCAGCGTCGGTGCCTGCTCCTTTTCTTTGGAAGGAAGCATTGAGGAGCATCCCTTGAGTCACGGCAGCCTGGCCAGCAGGTTAGAGCCATCCCAAGGCACGCTGGCCTTGCCTTGACATGTGCAGGCTCCAGTGCTGGAGCTGCACCATGCAGGGCAAAAGATGGGTGTCTGGAGGGGCATGTCCCTGCCTGGCTCTGTCTGCAAGGGGCTGAGTGTGAAGCTGGGAACAGGAGGTTCTTGAGCCCCTGGGTGGGACTTTATTCCCAGCTTGACACTGATGGATGGAGAGGAGGGGCTCCTGCCCTCCCCTCCGCCACCTCTGGGGTCTATAGGAGGCTGCTGTTGCTCCCTCCCGATCCAAAGCAGCTTTTCTGCATATTTGGAAGAAAATCAAGCTTGGAACCGGCTCCGTTTGTCCGTGTTCCAGCGCCTCTCAGCTACGGAGGGCTTAACTCCCAGCGCAGTTTCCATCCAGGCAGGAAGCACCAACAGGCGGGAGCCCAGGCTCTGCTGGGAAGGGAATTCCACTTCTCCCAGACGAGGAGGTTGTTGTGTGGGGAGGGAAGTGCCCGTATCCCAGTGATTCCAGCATCCCTGGGTGAGTCCAGCGCTGCCGAGCCCATGGGGTTTGCTGTGCTCCCCATCCTGGGTGCAGGATGGGTGCTGTGGCTGCGGAGGATGGCGGTGAGCTCTGGCGCTGGGCAGAGCCGTGTTTCACATCACGTCACAGGTCAGTGGTGCTGGGCCCAAGCCCTGGCTGTAACCGCAGTGAGTGCCTGGTGCTGAATCCTCTCCTGGGTCCGGGGTCAGTGGATGCGTTGTAGCTTTGGGACCCTGCTGCAGTTTGGTGATAGAGAGGAGCCCCGAGCCTGCCTCTGCTCTTGCTTGGGGCTGAGCACATCCCCAGTGTGCATCCTCTGCTCCCTGCGGTGGTACCCAGGACCTGGAGCCCAGGGAGGGGAAGGGCAGTTTGGGGAGCTGGAGCGTGGGGACGGGATGGGTGCCATGCACGTGGTGGGTGCAGACCCCGTGGTTGAGCTCCATCTACCCTGCCAGCAAAGGTTTTGTGTCCGTAGATCCATAGGTTGGGGTTGGAAGGGACCTTAAAGCTCATCCTAATCCCCTGCCACAGGCAGAGATGCCTTCCACTAGAGCAGGGTGCTCCAAGCCTCATCCAACCCAGCCTTGCGGTGAGTGGGTCAGCACCAACCCATGCACCTCACAGGGGCTCGGGGATGTCTTTGCTAACACCCTCTAACAACTCACCCACCCTCCGGTCCCCAAGGCAAAGCCTCTCTGAATGGTGTCACTCCATTTGTAGCTGGTGCAAAGCATTGGGGAGGCACAAAGCATCATCTGAATGGAGGGTGAAGAGGGATTGGTTTTGTGTCCTTTACGCAAGAAATAATCAGGTCTAACAAGTAGAAAGGCCACTAAAATGGGCTGGGAAGCCAAAATGCATTTCTGACATGAAGGTGGTCAATCCTTGGTGATGTTTGTATCACTCCTATACAAAAGGGGTTCAACAAAGCAGAGAACCGGGTGGTGTTTGTGAGTGTCGCTGGTTTAGAGATTATTTCCAGATGTGATTCTTTTCTTACAGATGTTTCATAGTAATTCATACAAATAAAGCCCCGTTGTACTCTGAAACACTCGCCGGTGTTTTGCTTTTCTGCTCCCATTTCTTTACAGGGGGAAAAGAAGGAAGTTGGGATGGGGAGGGAGATGCCAGCTCTAGCCCAGCTCTAGCTCTGCCCCTCATGGCTGCAGGTGCCCTGGCTCGTGTCCTCCTGCTCCTGATGGTGCTGAGCTCACATCCAATCTGGAGGAAGCGAGTGCTGTGGGATACCCATCACTGGTGAGCTCCTCTCTCCATCCAGGAGCAATTCCAGCTTCCACCTGATTCAGGAGCAGGTCCTGTAGTGGGAGAGAGCAAGAAGAGCACCAGGAGCTCATGGAGAGCCGAGGATTCAGGTAAAGCCCTGGTACAACAGAGGATGCTCTGGGCATCCCTTTCCTTCCTGTATCACCTCCACTGTCCCCATGCTGGAGTTTCAGCTGGGCTCTGATGATGGGATCAGAGGCTGGAATG
Organism: Pezoporus wallicus; assembly: GCF_028554395.1. Classification (NCBI taxonomy): domain Eukaryota; kingdom Metazoa; phylum Chordata; class Aves; order Psittaciformes; family Psittacidae; genus Pezoporus; species Pezoporus wallicus. Next base: position 53,593 of record NW_026640135.1, read on the forward strand.
AGGAATCCATCCTGACACCCACAAGTCCCTATGGAAGCTCCCAGCTTGCCCATGGCCAGCAATGCATGTGGGAAGAGCGGAAAGGGAAAACCACTGCGGCTTCCATTCCGAATGTATGGAGCCCCTCGGGGCTGTGTAAGTTTGCTGTAAGCTGTGTCATCAGCTCTTGCACAAGCCAAGGGGCAACCCAGGTCCTTCAGTGTCTCCTGGTGGGATGAAGCACGTTGTTATAATGAATTAGCTCTGCAATAGGTGTTATTCATCCCCAGCCCTGTGCCGTGAGGATGGAGAGCGTGGAGCTGGATGGAATTGCTCCTGGAGGGGCTGGTCCCAGCATCGCTCCCATGGGGAATTGCCTGCTCCGTGCTGGGCTGGGCTTTTCCTTCCTTTCACATTCCTTGCAACAGGCTGGAGGGGGAAAACTGGTGAGCAACTCCTTGGAAGCTCAAAAGCAGCACAAGGACGCAGGGATGAGGGTGTCCGTGCTGGGTGTGAGGGAAGGGCAGGTATCCCTCAAACCTCACTTATAGGGGCTGGCCTGTGTGTCCCCAGGAAGCACCCAAACCCTCCATCTCAAACCCTTCATTATGGGGACTTTCAGCCTGTCTGGGCTGTGCTGTCATTGACAAATACCCACCTGGGCAGCCTTAGCAACAAGGCAGCATCTTCCCAGAGGGGCAAGAGCCATGGGGAACGCTCCACTCTTCCATCTCCTCGTGCCATGTGCTGGCACTGACAGGGCTGAGGTGCTTGTGGAACATCCCCCCCACTCACAGGGATGAGGCCGGAGCCTCTTCCCCTGCACAAGCTGTCCAGGAGCAGCCTAGAGCTCCCCATCCTCACGCGTGGCTTGGAAACCTTCCCTGCGGAGGAAGATGCAGGGAAAAGCCAAGGCGTTCCTGCCTTAAATGTCAAAAGCCCCGGGCTGCTGGAGGAGCCCTGGATGCTGCTGCCGTCCTGCCAGGGCTTTTCCAAAGAGCTGGAAGGACCGAGGCCTTTGAGCAGCTCGGATGCAGCCCTGGAGCGGTCCCAGCAGTGCCTTTTGAATGATGCTCTATGGGGAAAGGCTCTTTCGAGCCCATGTATTAAGAAGCCCAGGGCTGAAGCCCGGAGGTGGGATGAGAGTGAACGCTGGGGGTGCTCGCGCTGGCACCGAGGAGCTGCGGTGGAAATGTACTGCCCCCTTCCTTCCCTTCCCTTCCCGAGGCCAGGAGACGGGAGCAGGGATGCGCTGCTTTCCCTGCTCAGCTCATTCCTAAGGAAAGAGCTGCACCTAGTGACCAGGCACCGCTCGCTGCCGCGCATCCTCCCGTCGGGATGGGGGAAAGCGGCTCACAGGGAGCAGGGAGCCGGGATGGAGCTGCCTATAGACCAAGGTGGAGAGCACAGGATGGGCTCTGTGCTGGCCACCTCCTGCGCCATGATCGGGGCAGGATCAGGCCATGAACTCCTCAGATAGGGCTTGTACAAACCATGGTGGCAAATCACATAGGGATGAGACCCAGCACCAAAAGGTGGC
>NW_026640136.1:0-556 GCF_028554395.1 Pezoporus wallicus
TTCTTAAAACTTCTGTTGCTTTGACAAATCTCTGTGCTCTGACAGGTCCACTTAAAAGCAACTCAACAGTGCTGAAACATGAGGTCTTCCACATAAATTATCAGGCTGTCCCACAACATGTAAATTAAATGGTGCTAAAAGAGGTCAGATTTCTCTCAATGTTGCAGTGAGAGTCCAATCACTTGTTAGAAAAGCACCAAAATTTTATATTTGGGAAATGTTACTGATAAGGCAGTGTCGTGGTTTAAACCCAGTCAGGTAATTCGTTCGCTCACTTCCCCCCCTTTCTTGCCCTCCCCCCACTCTCGGAGGGACGGAGAGGAGAATCAAAAGAATGCAACTCCCACGGGTTGAGATAAGAACAGTTTAGTAACTAAGGTATAACACAAATCACTACTGCTACCACCAATGATAATAATGATAAAGGAAATAACAAGGGAAGAGAATACAACCCCTCACCACCCGCTGACCGATAACTCGCCCCCCAAGCCCGACCAAGCTCCGACCGATACCTCCTCCAACCCTGCAGTCTCTCAGCCCTTCCGGCTAACTCCCA
>NW_026640137.1:0-551 GCF_028554395.1 Pezoporus wallicus
GAGTCCCCAGCAACAAGATGCAGAAACTGCTGAAGGGGACAGTGAATTATTTTGAGCCTGGTGGGCCCATGGCGCCTTCAGGCCATCACGGCAGAGATGCAACATAAAGATGGACTCATGATCAAGGGATGGACTTAGCAATGGATGCTGTGCCCAGGTGATTCAAGCGTGTGAACACTGCACACAGCCTCTCCTGTTCTGAAAGACTGTTATAAGAGATGAAACCCGGTATCATGGACCGAATGGACTCAGCAGCTTTATAGGGATTGGTCCATGCGCTAAGAAATGATCTCTTTCTCACTGTCTGTGTGTATATATGGATGTATATATGTAAGAGCAATGGCATATTGAAAATGTAGGATCTGAGCATGATGTGAATGGTATGCAATCAGGGCTGGATACTGGTTTAGCAGTAGCAGTCATATTTCTCCTTCTTAGTAGCTGGTTCAGCATTGTGTTTTGACTTTCGGCCTGGGAACAGAGCTGATAACAGCAATGTTTTTAGTTTTTGCAAAGTCATGTTTCCTCTGACCAAGGACTTTGTGAGCCTG
>NW_026640138.1:0-555 GCF_028554395.1 Pezoporus wallicus
GTTGGGTTAGGGTTAGTGTTAGGGTTAGGGTTAGGGTTGCCGTCTGCTCCCACAGTCGAAGAGCCAGGAGGGAAAGCATGTGCGGGGCATCTTCAGCACACAGTCAGCTTTGCAATGCTGTCACCATTATTGCTGTCACTCCTCGGTTTCATACCTAAAAGTACATTTGAATGCAACCTCTCCAAAGCTGCTCCTCAGCTGCCCAGTAGCACAGCGATTAGTGCACGAACTTCTGGCTTCTGCTCCCAGATCCGAAGAGCCGGGAAGGAAAGCATGTGCTGGGCATCTTCAGCACACAGTCAGCTTTGCAACGGTGTCACCATCATTGCTGTCGCTCCTCGGTTTCATACTTAAAAGTCCATTTGAGTGCAACCTCTCTGAAGCTTGTTCTCGGCTGCCCAGGGGCTGAACGATTAGTGCACGAACGTCTGGCTTCTGCTCCCAGATCCGAAGAGCCAGGAGGGAAAGCATGTGCTGGGCATCTTCAGCACACAGTCAGCTTTGCAACGGTGTCAACATCATTGCTGTCGCTCCTCGGTGTCATCCCTAAAGGTC
>NW_026640139.1:0-5496 GCF_028554395.1 Pezoporus wallicus
CAGCTATGTCATCAGTGGAAAATGAAATGTTGGATATGCAGTTACCACCTGCAGAGAGGTAATAAATCTGTACCTTTGCCAATAAACACCTCTGCACAAAAAGCGGAACTGATTGCTCTGACTAAAGCCTTCAAAATAGCAAAAGGAAAGAATATAAGCATCTATACAGACTCAAGATATGCATTTGGGGTCATACATGCACACAGAGGAATTTGGAAAGAAAGAGGACTATTGAACTCGCAAGGAAAAAGCATCGAACATGCACAAGAAATAATGCAGTTGTTGGAAGCGGTCCAACTACCTGAGAAGGTAGCAATCATGCACATGTGTCTATAAAAGGACGGCTTGTGCGGTAATGGGGAGACACACATTAGGAGGAGCTATCCCCTGTGTCTCCCGGTGCCGCAATAAAGAATACCTGCTTGACAGCTTGAAAACTTTGTTGGCAAGTTTGTTCCTGGAGATTTCTCCGAATCAGTTTGGTGACCCAGGTGGGACCTTCTCTGCTCAGCTGCAGGACCCACTGAGGACAGGGCTCCCTAGGGCCTTTGGGAGTTTTTCCTGGAGGGACCCCTCTTCTCATTCGGATCACTGCGGGAGCAGACAAGGACCATCTCATAAAAGGTATTCTTTTCTTTTATATAGTCTGTAAGATGCAGGGGGCATCTCGGTTTGGTAAACTGGTTTGGTAAGCATACGCATGGTTTGGAAGCCTTCCATAAATCGAGATAGGAAAACTCGTGGGTAAAGGGGTATACCCGGCTGCTAGCGTCTGTTTGGTATACACCCACAAGAAGCAGGGGGCATCTTGTGGTTTGGGTCCTGCAAGATGCAGTGGGCGTCTTGTAGAAAAGGTTTTGGATTTTACTGGTATACAGCCACAAGAAGCAGGGGGCTTCTTGTGGTTTTGGTCCTGAAAGACTCAGGGGGTGTCTTGTGGAAATGGTTTTGGATCTTGTTGGTATTTATTTTGCGGCTTGTTACATTAAGGATTTTGGTCTTGTGATTTTGGTATCAGTGACAGACTGTTATAACTAAGCAGGGGGCATCTTGTGATTTGGGTCCTACGAGACACAGGGGGTGTCTTGTGGAAACGGTTTTGGGTCCAGCGTGCTATCAACATCCCATAAAGGATTTGATTCAGTGGTGCTGTCAGCATGGGTCCCTGAATAGGTGAGTCGAATCACCCTCCGATACAGTGGGCTGTCCAGTATGTCCCACAGTGGGATGCAGACAGGCCGGTCGGGCACAAGGGTCTCTTCCTTCTTGGGACACTGACAGGCTGGTCAACTATAAAGGGTTCAAGGAAACCCCCCTATTAATGGTACAATATGGTCTGAGCCATAGGGGTTAGGATGTATTGCTTTTGATTGTACTGGTATTCGTCTCATTTTGTGGCTTGTTCCAGTAATGATTTTGGTCTTGTGATTTTGGTACTGGTGACAGGGTGTTATAACTGTGTTATTAACTGTTGTTTGTTTGGTTGAATTTTAGTCTCTGTCTTTGACTCAAGCGTTCTAACTGTGTGGAGTGTGTCTGTGGGATCCCGTTTGTGTATGTGTGTGTGTGAATGTGACATTGATAATGGAAAATCAGCAAAGTGAAGAGATCTTGAAAAAGTCCTTTGAGTGCATTTTGGCACACTGGAAAGAACTTGGAGGGTCTCCTGGGGGCTCGGTAAATAAGAAAACATTGGTAAAATATTGTAACCAATGGTGGCCTTTGTATACTTTGGAAGATCATGAAAAATGGCCTAAAGATGGAACTCTGAACTATAATACGTTGTTACAAGTAATGTTGTTTTGAGGGGGCAAGGAAAATGGGATGAAGTAATGTATGCAGATATGTTTTTCACTTTAAGAAATCACGCAGAGTGACAGACTGAATGCAAAATTAATATAGCTCCATCAGATCCCTTAATTTTGGCTTTGGAAAAGAACAGAGAAAAACTGAAAGTTAAGATGGAGATGTTCAGCCTGTGATATTGGGGAAAGATGTTTAAAGTTAAAAAACAGTAATCAGGGAGAAAGGTTGGAAAATCATGTATCACAGGTACCTCCGAGAGGATCACCCTCTGCATCTGTCCTATTTGATAGTGATAAGGAGGAAGAGATTGCTGTCACTGGCAACAAGCAGCACATTCACATTCAGAGTTAGGAAGGGGTTAAACCAGAAGCGCTGTTGCAGAGGCAGGCATCTGCAGCCCCTGCAGAGCAGGGTGAGCAGCTGTAAGAAAAAAAAAAAAAAGGGAAACCCAAGGGGGAAAGGAGGGGAGCTCGAGCAGCTCCTGTGTTTGAGCACGGGGAGGAGGGATGACGAGTGGAGGTGTGGGAGTGGGCTCTTCTGCGGAACCGGATCGGTGTGCGTGCTATGGGGAGTTTGGACGTTGGAAGTGAGACTGCCCTGGGGTGGGGGGGCAGTGCCATGGGGTGGCTCTGGTGACTGAATTAGAACTAGACTGACAGGGACCTGGGGAATCTACCCTAGCAGATCCACTGGTTAAATTAAAATTAGGGACTAGAGGAAATAAAGAGGAGTTTTAGTGGATACAGGCGCAACTTATTTGGTGTTAAATAAGAGAGAAAAGAATTCGTTACAGATGTGGGAGCTACTGGCCACCAAGAAAAAGCAGGGGAAAAAAAAAAAAATGGCATTCTTTCTGAAACCTTTAAAGTACAAATTGGGAAAACAAATAGGAATGCATAAATTTTTATGCATGCCAAATTCTCTAAAATCTTTATTAGGGTGAGAAGCAACATTTAAAGAAGGCAAAATGGAATTTAGAGTTAAAAACAATCAATTAATTGCAGTTTTGAGTTTAATTCAACAGAAAAACAAAAAGGAGGACCTCTCTGAAATAGAAGAAATCCTTAATCAGGTGTATGTGGAAGTATGGGCATCTGAAGTTCCAGGTAAGGCAAAAAATACTCACTCATAAAGTGAGCAAGATTTTTTTTTTTTTTATCTAGTTACAGCAACTAGTGCTATTTTATGATGCAAGAAATGTATTTATTCTCCTGCAGGCTGATGAACACCTACAGGAAAGAAAGGCTTCTTTGGCTAATTTAAACCTTGCGTGAATGGAAAATCATGTTATGATCATTATTACTATGACTGTGGTGTATCCAAACAAAACTGACATTATTTCATTCTGAACTGGCTCACAATGGACAGTTAAAAATACTCTATCATTCTGCACAGCATATGCTGCTGAATGACCCTGAGCCCTGCAGCAAAGATTATCACTTCTTGTTATTTCTAAGGCTTGTCAACATCACAGCAATCGACATTTTTAAGGAACAAATCTAATAAGCATTGGGCTGTGTGTGAAGTATCAGTACGCCCCCTACCCAGAGCAGAAAAATCTGGCTAACAAAGGGTCAAAGCCTCCAGAGCACAAATTGGTAGAAAGGTCAGATAAAGAAGCAGGAACGGGAGCAGAAGAGCATAATGATCACAAAGTTGTGAGCATAGATGATGCCAAGGATGAATTTTAATAAAAATTTGATTCTGCTTGCTAAGAGCTGTAAGAAAAATGTCATGTCCACCGAGAACAGCTGTTTTTTCTTCTGTTTTTCACAGCACCTGTGATGAAGTTCAAAAAAGGACTTAGATTGTTACAATTGCTGACAGCATTCAGATAATTAAGGAGTCCCAATCATCAAAATTCAGATTTAATTACAAGATATGTCTGAGCTGAGATCTGACAGAAGTATACGCCCCACTGATAATGTAGCAGGGCTATTCAGGTGGCACTTGGCAATGTAAACTGCTGATGGCAAGCAGCAGCATTTGAGTTACCTGGATATCAAGTGCTGAAGCCTTCTACCTTCATTTTTAATGAATGAATCATTCCAGCTAATAGCCTGCCTGCCTCTCTTGTTATTAAGAATTTGATGCATTTTATTGTATATGCTGCAGCATTAAATCAGAATGATGACTGATTAGTGTGAGACAGTAAGTATCATCCTGACGTTTACTGCTTTTGGCTGGAGAGGCAGTCAAATGACTTGGCACTGCTTTGGCCTTCTGCCATGAAAGACAGACTAGGGACAGGGTGGGCCATCTCCAGAAGCTATCAGGAGAACTGGCTACCCTGGATTTGGAGAAGGCTGAGGTTCTTAATGACTTCCTTGCCTTGGTCTTCACTGGCAAATGCTATGATCACACCACCCAAGTCTTGGAAGGCAGACGCAGGGACTGTGAGAATGAAGAACTTGGGCCCACTGTAGGAGAGGATCTGGTTCGAGACCATCTTAAGAACCCGAACATGCACAAATCCATGGGACCTGATGAAATCCATCCGCGGGTCCCGAAGGAGCTGGTGAATGAAGTTGCTAAACCATCATATTTGAAAAATCATGGCAGTCAGGTGAAGTTCCCGACGACTGGAGAAAGGGTAATATAACCCCCATTTTCAAGAAGGGGAAAATGGATGACCCGGGGAATTACAGACCAGTCAGTGTCACCTCTGTGCCTGGCAAAATCTTGGGGGAGATTCTCCTGGAAGGCATGCTAAGGCACATGAAAAACAACAAGGTGGTTGGTGACAGCCAGCATGGCTTCACTAAGGGGAAATCCTGCCTGACCAATTTGGTGGCCTTCTATGATGAGGCTACGGAACTGATGGACAGGGGTAGAGCAGTTGACGCCATCTACCTGGACTTGTGCAAAGCGTTTGAGACTGTCCCATGCGACATCCTTGTCTCTAAATTGGAGAGACATCAATTTGATAGGTGGACCACTCGGTGGATAAAGAACTGGATGGATGGCTGCACGCAGAGTTGTGGTCAATGGCTCAATATCCGGCTGGAGACCTGTAACGAGTGGTGTCCTTCAGGGATCGGTGTTGGGACCGGTCTTGATCAACATCTTTGTCGGTGACATGGACAGTGGGATTGAGTGCGCCCTCAGCAAGTTCGCCGATGACACCAAGCTGTGTGGTTCGGTCGATACGTTGGAGGGAAGGAATGCCATCCAGAGGAACCTCGACACGCTTGTAAGGTGGGCTGATGCCAACCTTATGAAGTTTAACCTTGACAAGTGCAAGGTCCTGCACCTGGGTCAGAGTAATCCAAGGCACAGCTACAGGTTGGGCAGAAAAGAGATCCAGAGCAGCCCTGCCGAGAAGGTCTTGGGGGTGTTGGTTGATGAGAAAATGAACATGAGCCAGCAGTATGCACTCACAGCCCAGAAAGCCAGCCGTATCCTGGCCTGCACCAAAAGGAGCATGACCAGCAGGTCGAAGGAGGTGATCCTGCCCCTCTACTCTGCTCTCATGAGACCCCACTTGGAGTGTTGTGTGCAGTTCTGATGTCCTCAACATAAAAAGGACATGGAGCTGTTGGAACAAGTCCAGAGTAGGGCCACAAGGATGATCAGGTGACTGGAACACCTCCCGTATGAAGACAGGCTGAGAAAGTTGGGGCTGTTCAGCCTGGAGAAGAGAAGGCTGCATGGAGACCTCATAATAGCCTTCCAGTATCTGAAGGGGAG
>NW_026640140.1:0-5466 GCF_028554395.1 Pezoporus wallicus
CAGGCTCCTGTGTCCTCTGGCCTCCTGTGCCCTACTGGGGCAGGGAAGCCCGAGACTTCCTACAGGAAGTCCTTGAGGAACTGCTGCAGTTCCTTGTTTGGAGGTTCTAGCAAGCAGGGGAGCGCAGCTACTGTAGAGCCGTGAGTGAGGAAGGGGAGGGCCTGTGTCGGGGAAGGTTGTCCTCTTGCCGAGCATGCAGTCTGGGGAGGGACGCATGTGGAGTGGCAAGGGAGGAAGGGGACGCCTGCGTAGCCCGCCAGATGAGCTGAATCAAGCCCAGCGATCAACAGGCTGACAGGTATGGCAGCCAGACGGCCCTGAAATGCAGGCAGAGCTAGAGGCTGGGCAGAGAAGGGCTTGCGAGTTAGTTCTGCGCTGCAAGGCCAGGTCCTGGCAGGGCCAGCTTCTTAGCTCATGGCAGGGATAGCAATCCTTTTCAGGTGGATAGGCAGGGCTAGATGCTAGGAATGCCTTTTGGAGGAGCACCGCAGAGCTCACCATTCTCATCCCCCACGGAGCCAGGGGCAGCAGCCGTAAGCAATGGGATGCAGAGATGCCAGCGCTTTGGAGCAGCCACGGATGCCCTGGAAGGATGGATTCTTGCCCCCAGGCTCCATGAGGCCAGGGGCCTTTGGCCACTCTCAGCAGCCCCTGAGGTGGCTCCAGAGCGAGGGAGAATAGGGCTTGGGCATCTGCGGGGAGGCGGGAGCAGCCTGTGGAGCAGGAGCAGGTCCTGCTGCCATGCTCAGGGATAGCCGATTGCCAGTGCTGGGGTCAGGAAGGAATTTTCCCCCGGGCCACATTGGCACTGGTGCCGGGGGTTTTTTGCCTTCCTCTGAGCATGGAGCAGGAGCACTTGTGAGGGCTCCTCTGCTCCATTCTGGCTGCGCTACTGCCTGCTGCTCATGCACCATGAAGGTGGCCCCTCGTGTCCTGCAGCTCGGGGGGGGGAAGGCTTTTTTTCCCCCACGGAGGGCCTGCCAGTGTCCGCGCGGGTTTTTTGCCTTCCTCTGCAGCGGTGAGCCAGCCCCTTGACAGGGCTCCTTTGGGCTCTTGTGGCCCAAAGGCTGCTGCTCCTGCTCCACGCAGGTGGCCCCTCATGCCCCCATGCGGGGGGGAGGAAGCTTTCACCACTCCCGGGGTAGCCCCTGGAGGTTGCTGCTTGTCCTCTGTAGCATTGAGCACAGCCCCTTGGCAGGGCTCCCCTTGGGGCTGGCTTCTTGCCCGCTGCTCTCGCGCCTGCAGGGCACCACTCCTGCGCTGGCGCTCTCCGGCTCCACTGCAAGCTCGCAGAGGGAGCCACTTCTGCTCTCCCCTTGGCTCCATAGACCCGGGGCTTCTGGCTTCTGCACAGCAGCCTGTGCTTGGAAGGGCTTGATGCTCGTGAGCATCACCTCTGAAACCAAGCCAAAACAAAACCCCATGACATCCTGGGGTAAAAAAGAAGATAACGGAAGGTAAAAGATAAGAAACCAAACGGAAATCAAATGCAATCCTAAAATAAAAGCTTTTTTCCACTTGTAAGCTTTGTGTTTGGTGTCCTTGAAAGTGGGTTTGGAGCTGAAAAGCCCTGGCATTGCAGGGGAATAGCAGTGCCTTTGTTATTCAGCTCGGGGTGGGTGTAGGGAATGGAATGGCATGGGATGGGATGGGAGGGAATGGATTGGCGTGGAATGGAATGGTGCTCTCCTCACTTTGTGTCTGAATGAGACCTGCAGAGCTCTCTCTGTATGTACCTGCTGCCTTGGGGCAGGTGCCTGTGTTGGTGTCTGCTGCTTATCCATGCTGGGCTCTGCCTGAGGCTCTGCAGCCACACGAGAATCCAGCTCATCAAAGCAAGGCGAAGCTGGTGCTGGTGCTTTCTCCTCCTCTTGTTCCATGGCATTGAGAGGTGAGCGGTGCTGCTCTTCCTCAGCAGCTGGGCTGACATGTGCTGTTGTGGCCTCTTCCTGATGTTCTGCAGACGTGGGAGACACCGTGTCTTCTCCAGCCACGCCTGCTGCTGGGATGAGAGGGGCTGTGCTGGGCTCTGCCTGAAGCTCTGCAGCCACAGGAGTCTTGATGGCGTCAACTGCTGCAGGCGTCATTGCTGCCATTGAAACACCCATGCTCTGGGACAGGTCCTGGTGTTCCAGAGGCTGCTCGTCCATTCCCTGTATGAGAGCCAAAGCCTTGTGCAGGATGCCCCTCACGAGGCACCTGGCTGTTTCCTGTCAAACCAACTCGGAGGCTGTGGGGCTGAGCTGGGCAAATGCTCTCCTCTGTGCCTCTGCTTCTGCCGCCTGCTCGTTGAAGCTTCCTCCTCTTGTACCACAGCAGCGAGAGGTGTGCAGTGCTGCTCTTCCTCAGCAGCTGGGTAGACATCTGCTGTGATGGCCGCTTCCTGATATTCTGCAGACATGGGAGACGCGATGTCTTCTCCACACTCCACAAGAGAGCCTGGCTGTGTCCTTTTATACCACCTCAGAGGTTGTGGGGCTGAGCAGGGCAAACTCCTTTCTCATTTAGCTTTCTTTCTTAACTTCATTTCTCCCCCAACACGACACAAGCAGCTCTGGGGCAGAGCACAGCAGCAGCGGCATGGACACAGCCACATCTGCTGCTCTGGGTGGGTTGGGTTATGGAAAGGTACTGGTCTGGCTCCACCCCACAGAAATCACAACAGAGACACTGAATGCTCTCTGTTAGGAACTTGAATGCGGTTAAAATGTGATGATCCTAATTCAGGATAAGGAGTGAAGAGGTTTCCAGCTCTCCTTGCTTCACAGGGAGGTTGCTCGGTGCTGGCTTAGGGTGTTTGTTCAGCCCAAGTGCAGGCAGGGGTGGGGTTGAGGAGGATTGACCCAAGATACGGCACTGGCTGGTCATCTGTGCAGTGCAACAGAGTGATTTCTAACAAGGTCAAACACAGGCTTCTTCAAAATGCTAGAAATAGACTCTGTCCGAGACAGAGGAAGAGCTGCTTTGCTGGCTTGATCCCATGCTTTCTCCTTGCTATTCAGTAGGGCCAAAGTGCCTTCGCGTGCCTTTTCTTCCGGCCCCCAGTGTGAGCTCCTTGATGCGCACATTCAGGAGGCACCAAACCCCTCTCCTGCAAACAGCAATGCTCAGAGTCGCCAAGAACAATCCAACCTGTCCTCAGCCCTTTGACCCGCAGCAAAGCGTTTACAGCAGGGCCTGCTCTGCCACCAGGTTGTGCTTTAAGGAATTGTTTCTTGCTGATCCCAGTGCATTATGGAGGCTTTCTAGCTGTTTACACGAACTGAATTCCTACTGTATGGGGGTGAATTTGCCACTTCAGCCATCTGTTGGGTCAAAAAGCATGTGAGGATGCAAACAGCCCAGCTGTCAGCATGTTATCAGGATGAAGAGTACGCACAGAGTGGCAGCTTCTATGTCTTTGCAGATGGTACAAAACGCCCCATCAGGACGTAAGAATATGAGGCATCTAGCTGGGAGCTAAACCGAGGAAAATCCCATGTCTCTCTAAACCCATGTCTTGGCATTGCCATGACAGGGGATTCTGGCAAGTAAACACCCAACTATAGGCTTTGGTTAAAGCTGCCAAGTGGCACGATGGAGCACGGAGCATCTCTTGTCCCATGCTCAGTCTCGCCCCTTTCCTGTCTCTTGCCGGTCTTCAAACAGCAGCTTCCCATCAAATCTTGTTATTCCCAGCATCCCACCCCCAAATGCTTCTCCTGTTTTCCCTTTGGGGTGTCTGCTGGCTGAGGGAGGAAGGTGCGTTGGCATTGCTGTTCTCAAAGGGAGGAATGTGGTGCTATTTTGGAAGCTAACCAAAGCTTAAAGGCCAATCCTGCTTGAGGATGTGCAGCAGACAAGTAGGCGTGTCTGGATGCAAAGTGGAAGCTGCTGGATGTTGTGGATTGCTCGAGAGATGGGACTGGCCTTTGGCTGAGGCTGTGTTAGGGAATCCTGATGTTCTTTCTGGCTGGCAGTGTATTTCCTGTGTCTCCACGGTTGGGGTTTTACAGAAGCCTCGTCCTGTTGAATGTTGCTGTAGTGGAGTTATAAATGAACAAGCCCTGCTGCTGGGCCTGCAGTGGAGCAAGGTGGCTTTCCTGAATGTGTGTGTAAATCTCTCATGCTATTAAATTAGTTGTGTTCCCTGCCCACAGCTCATTTACCTTCCGGGACTGCAAATATTCCTCCATGTGGTTAGGGCAGGTGTCAGAATCTGCCGAGCATCAGAGGTTCGTGTCTGCCCGAAAGAGCCTTTACCTCTTGTTAAATGGATCAGAAGCCCTTTTGACAGAGAGGATGAGGAAAGTCTGCTTTGTTAACTATGACATTCTTTGCCTCAGCAGGGATATTCCTGCAAAACCTTCGTCGTGGGTCTTTAGATCAGAGGCAGATTCAGATTGTGTCCTTGTGAACCCCTGCTCTGGGTCCTTTCCAAGCTCTCCATCTCTCCCCTTGGAGCTTTTCTGGAATGATTTCAGTGGTTGGTGCCTCAGTTTCCCTACCTGTAAACCAGGAACATTGGCAGTTTCTCTGCTTCTCTGGGTTTCCCAAGTTACCGGTTTTATTTACACACACCCCCCGTGTTTCTTTGGAAAGCAGCTACCACAGAAATACCAAATAGTCCTTTTCCGCCTCAGACTTGAGTCAGCTACAGAGGAATCGGCCATTCTGTGCTGCAGTGAACAGAGTGTGCTAGTGACAACAGTCCTCCCCAGGCAGTAAAAGAATCTTGAATCCATTGGATGGGAAATTTGTGAGATTATTCCTACAAATAAGTGAGTGTCGATCTCCAGGTTTGCTGAGGGAAGAGCGCTCGTAAGTAAGGTGATTCGAGCTGTATTTGTTGTTTAGGGAGTTGTGTCACTGGAAGCATATTTTTGGTCTCATACTCACTGGGCACAACCAGATTTCCTCCTGGGTGGAAAGTGTTTGAAGTCCCATTTTTCAGAGAGTCAGTTTGTTTTTTTTTTATTCTTCTTCTTCCAGCGTGTGCTTTTCTTCACCATTTGCTTGAAAGGGCTTGAGTGTTCCTTGGCAAAATACGGCTATTGGATTGTATTGGTATTGTAGGACCATTTCCCCAGCATTTCGATGTTCTAATGAACAGTAACAGCATTAAGCAAGACCTTGAATTCCTCCTAAACTAGAAGAGCACAGGGATAGCTTCAGATACACACATAACTGGGGACAGAGCTTTAATTTCTGCTCAGCTTCCCAGTTATCGTGGCACACAAAGCTCTGATCACCAGCAACTCCATCCCTCACAGTTCTGTTCCAAAATCACACAGGTTTAACGCAATCAGTGTCAGGACCTGGCATGCTGCCTGTAGCTGGGAGGCTTTAACCCAAGATGCTAAAGTCCTCTCCAGATGGGTAGTTCCACCAAGAAAGTGCTAAGCTCCCACCACAGCCTCTGGTCCCTTTCCCCAGAGGTCCAGAATGAGCACTTTTCTCCTATCCCCGTTGTAAAGCAAAATATGT
>NW_026640141.1:0-558 GCF_028554395.1 Pezoporus wallicus
CAACAAGGGAGAATGTAGGCCCCCTCAGGAAGCTCTCGAGAGAACTGGCTACACAGGATTTGGAGAAGGCTGAGGTTCTGAATGACTTCTTTGCTTCGGTCTTCACTGCCAAAGGCTGTGACTGCACCACCCAAGTCTTGGAAGGCAGACGCAAGGACTGTGAGAATGAAGACCTTAGGCACACTGTAGGAGAGGATCTGGTTGGAGACCATCTTAAAAATCTGAGCGTACCCAAGTCTGTGGGACCTAATGAAGTCAATCCGAGGGTCCTGAAGGAGCTGGTGAATGAAGCTGCTAAGCCACTGTCCATCATCTTTGAAAAATCATGGCAGTCAAGTGAAGTTCCTGATGACTGGAACAAGGGAAATATAACCCCCATTTTCAAGAAGGGGAAAATGGATGACCTAAGGAATTACAGACTGGTCTCACCTCTGTGCCTGGCAAAATCTTGGAGCAGATTCTCCTGGAAGGCATGCTAAGGCATATGAAAATCAAGGAGGTGCTTGGTGACAGCCAGCACAGCTTCACCAAGGGGAAATCCTGCCTGACCAATTTACA
>NW_026640142.1:0-5520 GCF_028554395.1 Pezoporus wallicus
CCCATAAACCCCCATGACCCCCATAGACCCCCATAGACCCCCCATTGACCCCCATAGACCCCCTCATTGACCCCCATAGACCCCCCATTGACCCCCATAGACCCCCCATCCCCCCCCAAGGGGTGTTTAGTTGGGGGTCCCAGCCCCCCACCCCCCCCCGTTGTTGACCCCTCCCCCTGCCCCCCCCAGGGCACCCCCCCGGACAGCGGCGTGGAGCTGAGCGGGGGCTCGGGGGCCTCCTCGGCCTCCTGCAGCCAAAGGAGCTCCCCCAGCACGGGGGGGGGGCCTGCGGTAAGGGGGGGCTCTATGGGGTTTCTATGGGGCTCGGTGGGGTTTCTGTGGGGCTCTATGGGGCTCTGTGGGGCTCTGTGGGGTTTCTATGGGGCTCGGTGGGGTTTCTATGGGGCTCGGTGGGGTTTCTGTGGGGCTCTATGGGGCTCTATGGGGCTCTATGGGGTCTCTGTGGGGTTTCTGTGGGGCTCTATGGGGTTTCTGTGGGGCTCTGTGGGGTTTCTGTAGGGCTCTATGGGGCTCTATGGGGTTTCTATGGGGTCTCTGTGGGGTTTCTGTGGGGCTCTATGGGGTTTCTGTGGGGCTCTATGGGGTCTCTATGGGGCTCTATGGGGTTTCTATGGGGATCTGTGGGGTTTCTATGGGGCTCTGTGGGGTCTCTGTGGGGCTCTATGGGGTCTCTGTGGGGTTTCTATAGAGTGTCTATGGAGTTTCTGTGGGGCTCTGTGGGTTCTCTGGGGTTTCTGTTGGGCTCTGGGGTTTCTGTGGGGTTCTGTGGGGCTCTATGGAGCACTATGGGTTTCTCTGGCGTCTCTATGAGGTTTCTGTGGGGCTCTATGGGGTTTCTGTGGGTCTCTATGGGGCTCTATGAGGTCTCTATGGGGCTCTGTGAGGTCTCTATGGGGCTCTGTGGGGTCTCTATGGGTCTCTATGGGTTCTCTATGGGGTCTATGGGGTAACCCATGGTCTCCTCCCCCCCCACAGCCGCCCCCCCCCCCCCCGCCCCCCCCCCGGGCCCCATCGGCACCGAACGGGCCCAGAGAGCGAAGCCCCCCCCCGAGGAGGGGGGGCGGGGCCTCGGCGCGGGGGGGGGCGGGGCCTGGGGGGGGGCGGAGCCCTGGGAGCCCCCCCCCGACAGCGACCCCCGAGCCCAGCGCGAGAAGGAGCCGCCCCCCACTGATGGGGTGAGGGGGGGGGCACTTGGGGGTCACTTATGGGTCTGGGGTCGCTTATGGGGTTTGGGTCACACGTGGGTCACGGGGTCACTTTTGGGTCACTGGGTCATTTGTGGGTCATGGGGTCATTTGTGGGTCAGGGGGTCATTTGGGGGTCAGGGGGTCATTTGGGGGTCAGGGGGTCACATGGGGCTGGGGGTAAGTTGTGGGTCAGGAGGTCGTTTGTGGATCACGGGGTTACTTGTGGGTCACCTGGTCACTTAGGGGTCATGGGGTCACATATGGGTCACGGGGGGCACCTGGGGGTGAGGAGGTTACTTGTGGGTCATGGGGTTACTTATGGGTCACAGGGTCCCTTAGGGGTCACGGGGTCAGTTGTGGGGCCGGGGGTCACGTATGGGGCTGAGGGTCACATATGGGTCAGGGTTCACTTGTGGATCCACGGGGTCACTTATGGGTCACGGGTCAGGGTCATTTATGGGTCATGGGGTCACTTATGGGTCACTTATGGGTCACGGGTCAGGGTCGTTTATGGGTCACGGGGTCACTTATGGGTCAGGGTCATTTATGGGTCATGGGGTTGCGGGTCACGGGGTCACGGTCATTTATGGGTCACGGTCATTTATGGGTCATGGGGTCACTTATGGGTCACGGTCATTTATGGGTCATGGGGTCACTTATGGGTCACGGTCATTTATGGGTCATGGGGTCACAGGTCACGGGGTCACGGTCATTTATGGGTCATGGGGTCACTTATGGGTCACGGGGTCACTTAAAGGTCAAGCCCTCCCCCATTGACTCCCTGTCCCCTCCCCCCCCCAGTTGGACTCCGCCCCCCCCCGCCCTTGGGAGCTGCTGCAGGGGGGAGGGGGGGGAGGGGCGGGGCCTCCACCCCCCAACGGCCCCGAGGCTCCGCCCCCCGAGCCCAAAGGCCCCGCCCCCAACGGGGACCCCTCCCCCCCCGGGCACCGCCTGTACCCGGAGCTCTTCTACAGCGGAGCCGGCGCCGTGGGGCAGGTGTGGGGCAGGGTGGGGGGGGGGCGGTTATGGGGCTGGAGGGGTTGTTATGTGTCCGGAGGGGGTGGTTATGGGTCTGGAGGCAGCAGTTATGGGGTGGGGGGGAAGTTATGGGTCTTGAAGGGACACTTATGGGTCTGGAGAGAGCGGTTATGGGTCTGGAGGGGGTGGTTATGGGTCTGGAAGGGAGCAGTTATGGGTCTGGAGGGGGTGGTTATGGGTCTGGAAGGGAGCAGTTATGGGTCTGGAGTGGGTGGTTATGGGTCTGAAGGGGGTGGTTATGGGGTGGGGGGGGACAGTTGGGGGTCAGCACTTGTGGGGCAGCGCTGTGGGTCTGACCCCTTCCTTCCTCCAGGTCCCCAATGCCCCCGTGGAGCCGCCCCTGAGCGCCGGCAGCAGCTTCCGCCCGGGGACCCCATCGCTGAGCCCCTATAGGTGAGTGGGACCCACACCTGCCCCATAGCGTGACCCACATCACCCCCCAGTGAGCCACGTCTGCCCCATAGCGTGACCCACATCACCCCCCAGTGAGCCACGTCTGCCCCATAGCCTGACCCACATCACCCCCCAATGAGCCACGTCTGCCCCATAGCCTGACCCACATCACCCCCCAGTGAGCCACATCTACCCCATAGCGTGACCCACATCACCCCCCAGTGAGCCACATCTGCCCCATAGCCTGACCCACATCACCCCCCAGTGAGCCACATCTGCCCCATAGCCTGACCCACATCACCCCCCAGTGAGCCACATCTGCCCCATAGCGTGACCCACATCACCCTCCAGTGACCCACATCACCCCTTTGAGTCCTATATCCTGACCCACGTGCCCCCCAGTGCCACACAGCTGGACCCACATCCTGCCCTGTAGCCTGACCCACATAACCCCTAGTGACCCACAGCTTGACCCACATCCTGCCCCATAGCCTGATGCACAAGCTGCTCCCCCATAGCCTGCCTTACATTTTGCCCCATAGCTTGCCCCACATCACCCCGTGCCCCATACCTTGACCCACATCCTGCCCCATAGCCTGATGCACAAGCTGCTGCCCCATAGCCTGCCTTACATCCTGCTCCATAGCCTGATGCACAAGCTGCTGCCCCATAGCCTGCCTTACATCCTGCCCCATAGCGTGCCCCACAGCCTGCCCCACATCCCCCTGTCCCCATACCTTGACCCCCATCCCGCCCCACATCACCCTGTGCCCCATACGTTGACCCCCATCCTGCCCCACAGCCTGCCCCACATCACCCCCAGTGACCCACAGCCGGACCCACATCGTGCCCCATAGCCAGATCCACATCACCCCCCACCCCATAGCCTGCCCCACATCACACCCCCGTGCCCCATAGCTTGACCCCCCCCTAGCCTGCCCCCCCCCCCCCCCCCCCACCTCTGACCCCCCCCCCCCCCAGGCCGCTGCTGGTGCCCGGGGCCGCGCTCCCGCCCCTCCCCCCTCTCAAAGGCCCCTTCCTGGAGCTGCCCCCGCTGGGGGGGGGAGGGGCCCCGGAGCTGCCGCGGGGGGGGGGCGGGGGGGGGGCGGGGCTGCTGCTGCCCCCCCCGGGGCCCCCCTTCCTCTACGGCGCCCCCTATTGCGGGGACACGGCCCTGCTGCAGGTGAGGGGGCGGGGCTTCGAGGGGGCGGGGCTTCGAGGGAGCGGGAACCAATGAGGGAGGGGCTGGGGCAAAGGGGGCAGCGCTATTGGGTTGGGAGGGTGAAGAAGGGGCGGGGCCAGGAGGGACCGGGAGCCAATGGGGGATGAGGAGAGCAAAGGGAGGGGGTGGGGCTGTGGGGTAAAGGGGCGTGGTTATGGGGTGGGCGGGGCTAAGGAAGGGGTGGGGCCATTGGGAGATGGGGGGGGGGGAGTAGGGAGGGGTTAAAAGTGGGTGGAGCCGGGAGAGGCCAAAAACCAATGGGAGATGAGAGCAGGGGAGGGGGGCGGAGCTATGGAGTAGGCGGGAGCCAATGGGAGAGCTCCCTGAGGTCAGGCCACGCCCCCCCTGCAGGTGCGCCAGGACCTGACCCCCCCCTCAGAGTTCTATGGGCAGGGGCAGGGCAGCTTCCAGCAGGTAAAGGCCAAGCCCCGCCCCCTTTGGGCCCAAGCCCCGCCCCCCTTGGGCCTAAGCTCCGCCCCTTCCTCCCCTCCCCCCCCCCCAGATGCTGCTGCCGGTGCTGGACCCCCCCGTGGTGAACTTCGGGGCCCCCCCCGCGCCGCCCCTCCCCCCGCTGCTGCCCCTCGGCCGCCTCCTGGCCCCGCCCCCGCGTCCTTTCGCCCCTCCCCCCCCCGGCAAAGGGGGCGGGGCCAGAGGACGCCCCAGCGAGGCCCCTCCCCCTCCTCCCCCACCCCCCCACAACCAACCCCGCGGGGCCGCCCCTCCCCCCACACCCTGCCCCACTTCCGGCGCCCGCCGCGCTCCTCCCCCCGCCAGCGCATGGGGGGGGGAGGGGCCGCGGCGACCCCCGTGACCCCGCCCCCTCCCCCTCCCCCCCTATTTACATGGGAGGAGGGGCCGGTGCTCGGGGGGTGGGGTCAATGAATTAATGGGGGGGGAGGGGTGTCTGTGACCCCCTCTATGGGGTTCACCCCTCCCCCCCCCCCCCCCCCCCCCCCCCCATGGTTTGGTTACAGAAAAGTGGAAAAAGGGCAAAAAAAAAAAAAAAAAAAAAAAAAGTTTTCAAAACCCGAATTTTTGGCGTCGTTTTTTTTTTGGGGGGTGGGGGAGGGGCCGGAGCCTTTATTGGGGGGGTGGGGTCTCGGGGGGGGGAGGGGCGGGCTCCTCGTTGAAGGCCCGGTGGGCGTTGGGGAAGCGCCGGGGGGTGAAGTCGGGGTCGTCGCGGAGGCGGCGCCGGAGGTCGGCTTGGAGCTGGGGGGGTAAAAAAGGGGGGCAGCGCCCCATAGATCCATGGGGCAGGGCCTGGAGGACCAAACCCCGCCCCTCCCCCCGAGCCAATGAATGCAACCTTCCCATAGAGCCCCGCCTGATGGGCGCCCCCTAGCGGGTGGAGGCCAACTTGGTTGACACCCCCCCCTTTCTCTATGGGGTGCCCCACAAGTGGAGCTGCCCCATAGCGCCCTGCCCCATATCCAACCCTTTAAGTCGTCGTGTCCCGTCTTTCTCCTTCTTGTATTCCTCCAGGGTATCTCAGCTCATACCTGCCTCTATGACCTCCCGCTTGCTCTTGGAACTGCTTGATATGGGAGATGGAACAGGGCAGCAAGTGTGTCATGCAGATAGGCTGGGGCTTGGTTATGTATTCCCTGACCTATGGGCTTGGAAGGACTCCCTGGGCTTGGTTGCTTATGGCAGGATCTT
>NW_026640143.1:0-550 GCF_028554395.1 Pezoporus wallicus
CTGATTGTGTTGCTGCGCAGCAGAGAGCAGCCTCTGGACTGATTCCATTCAAATGCTTTTCCTGTATGAAAGTGAGCAGTGAAAACAACGATGGAGGCACCAATGTAAAGGTGATTGTGTGCTGAACAGGTCCAGCACCAGCTTTCAATCCTGGCTCTTCTGCTGTGGGAGCAGAGGCCAAACGTTCGTGCTGTACTCACTGTGCTGCTGGGCAGCTGAGAGACACCACCTGAGAATATGGATTCAAATGGACTTTTAGGTATGAAACCGAGGAGAGACTGCAATGATGGTGACCCCGTTGCAAAGCTGCTTGTGTGCTGAAGAGACACAGCCCTAGCTTTCCCTGCTGGTCCTTCTGCCGTGTGAGCAGATGCCACTGTTCATTCTGTGCTGTGTTGCGGCCAGCAGGGAGCAGGCTCTGGACTGATTCTATTCAAATGCTTTTCCTGTATGAGTGTTAGCAGTGAAAGCAATGATGGAGGCACCAATGTAAAGGTGATTGTGTGCTGAACAGGTCCAGCACCAGCTTTCAATTCTGGATCTTCTGCTG
>NW_026640144.1:0-5556 GCF_028554395.1 Pezoporus wallicus
CGCCGTCCTCCTCGGCCCCCCCGGCGTGGGCAAGAGCAGCCTGGCGCGCGCCTTCGCCTGGCCACGCCCCCCGGCCACGCCCCCTCCGACCCCGGGGGAGGGGCCAGGTGAGCGCCCCATAGCGAGCCCCATAGAAGGCGCTATGGGGCGGTGGGGCAAGGAGGAAAAGGGGGGGGGGGGGGGTTGTTGGGTGTCAAACGATATGTTTTGGGGGGCGGAGAACTCGATTTTGGGGTCAGAAATGGTGTTTTTGGTACTGGAAACGGGTTTGGGGTTAAAAAACGCAGTTTTGGGGGGAAAAACCCAGTTTTGGGGTCAAAAAATGCATTTTTTGGGGGAAAAGTCGGTTTTGGGGTTGAAAACCGCATTTTTGGGGTGGAAAAGTCGGGTTTGGGGTCAAAAAACGCAGGTTTTTTTGGAAAACTCAGTTTTGGGGTTAAAAACCGCATTTTTGGGGTGAAAAACCCAGTTTTGGGGTAAAAAAATGCATTTTTGGGGGGAAAAGTCTTTTTTGGGGTTAAAACCGCATTTTGGGGGAGAAAAACCAGGTTTTGGGGTCAAAAAACGCGATTTTGGGGGCGGAAAGTCGGTTTTGGGGTTAAGAAATGCAGTTTTGGGGTGAAAAACGCAGTTTTGGGGTCAAAAAATGCATTTTTGGGGTGAAAAACCCGGTTTTGGGGTCAAACCCCTCATTTTTGGGGTGAAAAACCCGGTTTTGGGGTCAAACCCCTCATTTTTGGGGTGAAAAACACGGTTTTGGGGTCAAACCCCTCATTTTTGGGGTGAAAAACCCGGTTTTGGGGTCAAAACCCTCATTTTTGGGGTGAAAAACCCGGTTTTGGGGTCAAAACCCCTCATTTTTGGGGTGAAAAACCCGGTTTTGGGGTCAAAACCCTCATTTTTGGGGTGAAAAACCCGGTTTTGGGGTCAAAACCCCTCGTTTTTGGGTGAAAAACCCGGTTTTGGGGTCAAAACCCCTCATTTTTGGGGTGAAAAACCCGGTTTTGGGGTCAAAACCCCTCATTTTTGGGGTGAAAAACCCGGTTTTGGGGTCAAAACCCCTCATTTTTGGGGTGAAAAACCCGGTTTTGGGGTCAAAACCCGCATTTTTTGGGGGTGGAAAAGTCGATTTTGGGGTTAAAAAATGCATTTTGGGGGTCAAAACCCCATTTTAGGGGTCTAGAAACCCTATTTAGGGGTCGAGAACCCCGATTTGGGGGTCAAAACCCCCAATTTTTGGGTCGAAAACGCCATTTTTAGGGCCAAAACCCCCATTTTGGGGGTCAAAAACCCCGATTTGGGGGTCTAAAAGCCTTTTTTGGGATCGAGAACCCCGATTTTGGGATCGAAAACCCCATTTTGGGGGCGAAAAACCCGATTTTGGTGTCAAAACCCCCGATTTTGGGGTCGAAAACCCATTTTTGGGGGCGAAAAACCCGATTTTGGTGTCAAAAACCCACGATTTTGGGGTCGAAAAACCCCATTTTTGGGGTCAAAAAACCAATTTTTGGGGTCAAAAAAACGATTTTGGGGTCAAAAACCCCATTTTTGGGGTCGAGAAACCCGATTTTGGGGTCAAAAACCCGGATTTTGGGCTCAAACACCCCCCATTTGGCTGTCAACCCCCCCATTTTTGGGTCTAAACCCACGATTTGGGGGTCAAAAACCCCATTTTTGGGGTCGAGAAACCCAATTTTGGGGTCAAAAAACCCATTTTTGGGGTCGAGAAACCCAGTTTTGGGGTCAAAACCCCCCGATTTTGGGGGTCGAAAACCCCGATTTTGGGGTCAAAAAGACCGATTTTGGGGTCCGGAAACCCCCATTTTTGGGGTCGAAAACCCATTTTTGGGGTCGAGAAATCCATTTTTGGGGTCGGAAAACCCGATTTTGGGGTCAAAAAACCCGATTTTGGGGTCAAAAACCCGATTTTGGGGTCAAAACCCCGGATTTAGGGCTCAAACACCCCCCCATTTGGCTGTCAACCCCCCCATTTTTGGGTCTAAACCCACGATTTTGGGGTCAAAAAACCCATTTTTGGGGTCGAGAAACCCAATTTTGGGGTCGAAAAACCCCATTTTGGGGGTCAAAAAAACCAGTTTTGGGGTCGAAAACCCCATTTTTGGGGTCGAAAACCCCGATTTTTGGGTCGAAAACCCCGATTTTGGCGTCAAAACCCCCGATTTTGGGGGTCGAAAACCCCGATTTTGGGGTCAAAAAGACCGATTTTGGGGTCGAGAAACCCCCATTTTTGGGGTCGAAAACCCATTTTTGGGGTCGAAAAACCCGATTTTGGGGTCAAAAACCCGATTTTGGGGTCAAAACCCCGGATTTAGGGCTCAAACACCCCCCCCCATTTGGCTGTCAACCCCCCCCCCCCATTTTTGGGTCTAAACCCACGATTTTGGGGTCAAAAACCCCATTTTTGGGGTCGAAAAACCCATTTTTTGGGTCAAAAACCCCATTTTGGGGTCGAAAACCCCATTTTTGGGGTCAAACCCCACGATTTTGGGGTCGAAAACCCATTTTTGGGGTCGAAAACCCCGATTTTGGGGTCAAAAAGACCGATTTTGGGGTCCAGAAACCCCCATTTTTGGGGTCGAAAACCCATTTTTGGGGTCGAGAAACCCGATTTTGGGGTCGAAAAACCCATTTTTTGGGTCAAAAACCCCATTTTTGGGGTCGAAAAACCCGATTTTGGGGTCAAAACCCCGGATTTTGGGGTCAAACACCCCCCCATTTGGCTGTCAACCCCCCCATTTTTGGGTCTAAACCCACGATTTTGGGGTCAAAACCCCCATTTTTGGGGTCGAGAAACCCAGTTTTGGGGTCGAAAAACCCCATTTTGGGGGTCAAAAAAACCAGTTTTGGGGTCGAAAACCCCATTTTTGGGGTCGAAAACCCCGATTTTTGGGTCGAAAACCCCGATTTTGGCGTCAAAACCCCCGATTTTGGGGGTCGAAAACCCCGATTTTGGGGTCAAAAAGACCGATTTTGGGGTCGAGAAACCCCCATTTTTGGGGTCGAAAACCCATTTTTGGGGTCGAGAAATCCATTTTTGGGGTCGAAAAACCCATTTTTGGGGTCGAAAAACCCGATTTTCGGGTCAAAACCCCCGATTTTGGGGTCAAAACCCCGGATTTTGGGGTCAAACACCCCCCCATTTGGCTGTCAACCCCCCCATTTTTGGGTCTAAACCCACGATTTTGGGGTCAAAAACCCCATTTTTGGGGTCGAAAAACCCCATTTTGGGGGTCAAAAAAACCAGTTTTGGGGTCGAAACCCCCATTTTTGGGGTCGAAAACCCCGATTTTTGGGTCGAAAACCCCGATTTTGGCGTCAAAACCCCCGATTTTGGGGGTCGAATACCCCGATTTTGGGGTCAAAAAGACCGATTTTGGGGTCGAGAAAACCCCATTTTTGGGGTCGAAAACCCATTTTTGGGGTCGAGAAATCCATTTTTGGGGTCGGAAAACCCGATTTTGGGGTCAAAAAACCCGATTTTGGGGTCAAAAAACCCGATTTTGGGGTCAAAAACCCGATTTTGGGGTCAAAACCCCGGATTTAGGGCTCAAACACCCCCCCATTTGGCTGTGAAACCCCCCATTTTTGGGTCTAAACCCACGATTTTGGGGTCAAAAAACCCATTTTTGGGGTCGAGAAACCCAATTTTGGGGTCGAAAAACCCATTTTTGGGGTCGAGAAACCCGATTTTGGGGTCAAAAACCCGGATTTTGGGGTCAAAACCCCCCTTTTTTGCCCTCAGAACCCCCCCGCGCCCGCTGGCTGCAGGTGGACGGGGCCGAGGAGGCGCTGGAGCTGCACGATGGGGACGAGGAGGTGGGCGCTGATTGGCTGAGGGGGGGCGGTATGCAAATGAGGGCGGGGGCGGAGCACGTGGTAAGGGGGGGGGAAGGGGAGGGGGCCAATGAGGGCGCGGCATGCAAATGAGGGGGGTGGGGGTGAGGGGGTGTATGCAAATGAGGGGTGTATGCAAATGAGGGGTGTATGCAAATGGAGGGGGTGTGCAAATGAAGGCTGTATGCAAATGAGGTATGTATGCAAATGAGGGGTGTATGCAAATGGGGGGGTGTGTGCAAATGGAGGGATGTATGCAAATGAAGGGGTGTATGCAAATGAGGGGTGTATGCAAATGAAGGGGGGTGTATGCAAATGAAGGGTGTATGCAAATGGAGGGATGTATGCAAATGAAGGGGGTGTATGCAAATGAAAAGTTGTATGCAAATGAAGGGGTGCGCGCAAATGAAGGGGGTGTATGCAAATGATGTATGCAAATGAAGGGGGTGTATGCAAATGAAGGGTGTATGCAAATGAAGGGTGTATGCAAATGGTGTATGCAAATGAATTGGGTGTTTGCAAATGGAGGGGTGTATGCAAATGAACGGTGTATGCAAAGGGAGGGGGTGTGTGCAAATGAAGGGGGTGTATGCAAATGAAGGGGGTGTATGCAAATGAAGCTGTTTCCATGGAAATGAGGGCTGTATATGCAAATAAAGCTGTTTCCATGGAAATGAGGGGCTGCGTATGCAAATGAAGCTGTTTCTATGCTCATGAATGGCTCTATAAAGAAATGATGGGCTGCGTATGCAAATGAATGGCGCTCTATGGAAATGATGGGCTGCATATGCAAATGAATGGCTGTATAAGGGAAAGAAGGGCTGCGTATGCAAATGAAGCTGTTTCTGTGCAAATGATTGGCTCTCTATGCAAATGAATGGCTCTCTACAGAAGTGATGGGCTGCATATGCAAATGAAGCTGTTTCTATGCAAATGATTGGCTCTTTATGCAAATGAATGGCTCTCTACAGAAGTGATGGGCTGCATATGCAAATGAAGCTGTTTCTGTGCAAATGATTGGCTCTCTATGCAAATGAATGGCTGTCTAGGGAAGTGATGGGCTGCATATGCAAATGAAGCTGTTTCTATGCAAATGAATGGTCATCTATGGAAATAAGGGTCTGTATATGCAAATGAAGCTGTTTCTATGCAACAATGGCCCTATAAGGATGGGCTGCGTATGCAAATGAAGCTGTTTCTATGCAAATGAATGGCTCTCTATGCAAATGTATGGCTCTATGGAAATGATGGGTTGCATATGCAAATGAGCGGCTCTATAGGGAAATAAAGGGATGCATATGCAAATGAAGCTGTTTCTACGCAAATGAATGGCTGTATAAGGAAATGATCGGCTGCGTATGCAAATGAAGCTGTCTCTATGCAAATGACTGGCTCTCTATGCAAATAAATGGCGCTCTACGGAAATGATGGGTTGCATATGCAAATGAATGGCTGTATAAGGAAATAAATGGCTGCATATGCAAATGAAGCTCTTTCTATGCAAATGAACGGCTCTCTATGCAAATGAATGGCGCTCTATTGAAATAAAGGGCTGTGTATGCAAATGAAACTTTTTCTATGCAAATGAATGGCTCTTTGGAAACGATGAGTTGCATATGCAAATGAGCGGCTCTACAGGGAAATGATGGTCTGCTTATGCAAATGAGCTGCTCTGTATGGAAATGATGGGCTGTGTATGCA
>NW_026640146.1:0-5495 GCF_028554395.1 Pezoporus wallicus
ACACCCCATTTTGGGTCGAAAACCCCACATTTTGTGTCAAAACGCCCTTATTTTGGGTCGAAAACCCCCATTTTGGGTCAAAACCCCCCATTTTGGGTCGAAAACCCCCATTTTGGGGTGAAAACCCCCCATTTTGGGTCGAAAACCCCCATTTTGGGGTGAAAACACCCCATTTGGGGTCAAAAACCCCACATTTTGTGTCAAAACGCCCTTATTTTGGGTCAAAAAAACCCATTTTGGGGCGAAAACACCCCATTTTGGGTTGAAAACCCCACATTTTGTGTCAAAACGCCCTTATTTTGGGTCGAAAACCCCCATTTTGTGTCAAAACGCCCTTATTTTGGGGTGAAATCGCCCCGTTTTGGGTGCGTTGACCCCGGTGTCGTTCCCCCACCCCACGGCAGTGGGTCCAGGAGCAGGCCCCGGATGTGCTGTGCCTACAGGAGACCAAGTGTGGGGCGGCGTCGGTGCCGGCCGAGGTGCGGGAGCTGCGGGCCCTGCCCCACCAGTACTGGGCCAGCCCCGAGGGGCGGCCCGGGTACAGCGGCGTGGGGCTGCTGTGCCGGCAAGAGCCGCTGCGCGTCACCTACGGCATCGGTGAGCGCCCGTTGGCACCCATTGACTGCCGTTGACACCCATTGGCACCCATTGACTGCCGTTGACACCCGTTGACTGCCGTTGGCTCCCATTGACTGCCATTGACACCGATTGACTGCCGTTGGCTCCCATTGACTGCCATTGACACCCATTGGCACCCATTGACTGCCGTTGGCACCCATTGGCACGCATTGACTGCCGTTGACACCCATTGACACCCATTGATTGCCGTTGACACCCATTGACACCCATTGACTGCCGTTGACACCCATTGATTGTCGTTGACACCCATTGGCACCCATTGACGCCTGTTGGCACCCATTGACTGCCGTTGGCTCCCATTGACTGCTGTTGGCACCCATTGACTGCTGTTGGCTCCCATTGACTGCCATTGACACCCATTGACTGCCATTGGCTCCCATTGATTGCCGTTGATGCCCATTGGCACGCATTGACACCCATTGACTGCCATTGACACCCATTGGCACCCATTGACTGCCGTTGGCGCACATTGACTGCCGTTGGCACCCATTGACGCCCGTTGACTGCCGATGACACCCATTGGCACCCATTGACTGCCGTTGACACCCATTGACACCCATTGATTGCCGTTGACACCCATTGGCACGCATTGACTGCCGTTGGCACCCATTGATTGCCGTTGACACCCATTGGCGCCCATTGAATGCCGTTGACGCCCATTGACACCCATTGATCTCCATCGACTGCCATTGACCCCCATTGACCCCCATTGTCTTCCATTGACTTCCATTGATCCTCATTGATCCCCATTGATTCCCATTGATCTCCATTGTCTCCCTTTGACCCCCATTGACTGCCATTGACCTCTGTTGAGTCCCATTGACACCCATTGACTTCCATTGACCCCCATTGACTGCCATTGACCTCCATTGACCCCCATTGACCCCCATTGACTCCCATCGATCCCCATTGACCCCCATCGATCCCCATTGATCCCTATTGACTCCCATCGATCCCCATTGATCCCTATTGACTCCCATTGATCCCCATCGATCCCTATTGACTTCCATTGACCCCCCCTTTTCCAGACGACCCCGAGCACGACCCATTGGCCCGCGTGGTGACGGCCGAGTTCCCGTCGCTCTTCGTGGTGTGCGCCTATGTGCCCCCATTGACCCCCATTGATCTCCATTGACCCCCATTGATCCCATTGACTGCCATTGACCTCTGTTGAGTCCCATTGATCCCATTGACTGCCATTGATCCCCATTGATCCCCATTGACCCCCATTGATCCCCATTGACTTCCATTGACTTGCATTGATCCTCATTGATCCCCATTGATTCCCATTGATCCCCATTGACTGCCATTGATCTCTGTTGAGTCCCATTGACTCCCATTGACACGCATTGACTTCCATTGATCCCATTGACCTCCATTGACTCCCATTGACCCCCATTGATTCCCATCGATCCCCATTGACCCCCATTGACTCCCATTGATCCCCATTGACTCCCATTGACCTCCATTGACCCCATTGACCCCCATTTGACGCCATTGACTTTCATTGACTCCCATTGACCTCCATCGCCTCCCATTGACCCCCTTCGATCCCCATTGACTGCTGTTGACTTCCATTGACCCCCATTGACTCCCATTGATCCCCATTGACTCCATTGACCCCCATTGCATTCCCCCTTTCCAGACGACCCCGAGCATGACCCGTCGGCCCGCGTGGTGACGGCCGAGTTCCCGTCGCTCTTCGTGGTGTGCGCCTACATTCCCCCATTGACCCCCATTGATCTCCATTGACCCCCATTGATCCCATTGACTCCCATTGACTGCCATTGACCTCTGTTGAGTCCCATTGATCCCATTGACTGCCATTGATCCCCATTGACCCCCATTGACCCTCATTGTCTTCCATTGACTTCCATTGATCCTCATTGATCCCCATTGATTCCCATTGATCTCCATTGTCTCCCTTTGACCCCCATTGACTGCCATTGACCTCTGTTGAGTCCCATTGACCTCCATTGACCCCCATTGACTCCCATTGACCCCCATTGACTCCCATCGATCCCCATTGACCCCCATCGATCCCCATTGATCCCTATTGACTCCCATTGACCCCCATCGATCCCTATTGACTTCCATTGACCCCCCCTTTTCCAGACGACCCCGAGCACGACCCATTGGCCCGCGTGGTGACGGCCGAGTTCCCGTCGCTCTTCGTGGTGTGCGCCTATGTGCCCCCATTGACCCCCATTGATCTCCATTGACCCCCATTGATCCCATTGACTCCCATTGACTGCCATTGACCTCTGTTGAGTCCCATTGATCCCATTGACTGCCATTGATCCCCATTGACCCCCATTGATCCCCATTGACTTCCATTGACTTGCATTGATCCTCATTGATCCCCATTGATTCCCATTGATCCCCATTGACACCCATTGACCCCCATTGACTGCCATTGACCTCTGTTGAGTCCCATTGACTCCCATTGACACGCATTGACTTCCATTGATCCCATTGACCTCCATTGACTCCCATTGACCCCCATTGATTCCCATCGATCCCCATTGACCCCCATTGACTCCCATTGATCCCCATTGACTCCCATTGACCTCCATTGACCCCATTGACCCCCATTTGATGCCATTGACTTTCATTGACTCCCATTGACCTCCATCGCCTCCCATTGACCCCCTTCGATCCCCATTGACTACTGTTGACTTCCATTGACCCCCATTGACTCCCATTGATCCCCATTGACTCCATTGACCCCCATTGCATTCCCCCTTTCCAGACGACCCCGAGCATGACCCGTCGGCCCGCGTGGTGACGGCCGAGTTCCCGTCGCTCTTCGTGGTGTGCGCCTACATTCCCCCATTGACCCCCATTGATCTCCATTGACCCCCATTGATCCCATTGACTCCCATTGACTGCCATTGACCTCTGTTGAGTCCCATTGATCCCCATTGATCCCACTGACTGCCATTGATCCCCATTGACCCCCATTGATCCCCATTGACTTCCATTGACTTCCATTGATCCTCATTGATCCCCATTGATTCCCATTGATCCCCATTGACTCTCATTGACCCCCATTGACTGCCATTGACCCCCATTGACTCCCATCGATCCCCATTGACCCCCATTGACTCCCATCAATCCCCATTGACCCCCATTGATCCCCATTGACTTCCATTGACCTCCATTGACCCCATTGACCCCCATTGACGCCATTGACTTTCATTGACTCCCATTGACCTCCATCGACTCCCATTGACCCCCTTCGATCCCCATTGACTCCTGTTGACTTCCATTGATCCCATTGACCTCCATTGACTCCCATTGACTCCCATTGACCCCCATTGACTCCCATCGATCCCCATTGACTCCCATTGATCCCCATTGACTCCCATTGACCTCCATTGACCCCATTGACTTTCATTGACTCCCATTGACCTCCATTGATTCCCATTGACCCCCTTCGATCCCCATTGACTGCTGTTGACTTCCATTGACTCCCATTGACCCCCATTGACCCCCATTGATCCCCATTGACCTCCATTGATCCCCATTGACCCCCCTTTTCCAGACGACCCCGAGCACGACCCGTCGGCCCGCGTGGTGACGGCCGAGTTCCCGTCGCTCTTCGTGGTGTGCGCCTACGTTCCCAACGCCGGCCGGGGCCTTGCCCGCCTTGAACCGCGGCTCCGCTTCGACGCCGCTTTCCGGGCCTTCCTCCGCCGCCTCGACGCCCGCAAGCCCGTAGCCTTGGGGGGGGACCTG
This sequence comes from Pezoporus wallicus, assembly GCF_028554395.1. NCBI lineage: Eukaryota > Metazoa > Chordata > Aves > Psittaciformes > Psittacidae > Pezoporus > Pezoporus wallicus. The sequence continues at coordinate 4,381 of NW_026640146.1, forward strand.
AACGTGGCCCACACCGAGCTCGACCTCCGGCACCCGGCCGCCAACCGCCGCTCGCCGGGCTTCACCGAAGAGGAGCGCCAAGGCTTCGGCGCTCTCCTCGAGGCCGGCTTCGTCGACGCCTTCCGCGCCTTATACCCGGGCCTGCCCCACGCCTACACCTTCTGGACCTACTTGGGGGGCGCGAGGGAGCGCAACGTGGGTTGGCGCCTCGATTACTTCCTCATCTCCGAGAGGCTCCGCGAGGCCCTGTGCGACTGCAAGCTCCGGCCCCGCGTCATGGGCAGCGATCATTGCCCCGTCGAGCTCTATTTGGCCCTGTGAGGGGCTTTTGGGGGGGGTTATGGGGGTCTATGGGGGGTTTTAGAGGGGTTCTTAGGGGGTTGGGGTGGGTTTCTAGGGGGTAGAGGGGGTTATGGGGTGGTTTATGGGGGTCTATGGGGGTTTTAGTAAGGTTATTAGGGGTTGGGGTGGGTTTCTATGGGGTTTAGGGGGTTATGGGGCGGTCTATGGGGGTCTATAGGGGGTTTTAGTGGGGTTATTAGGGGTTGGGGTGGGTTTCTATGGGGTTTAGGGGGTTATGGGGCGGTCTATGGGGGTCTATAGGGGGTTTAGTGGGGTTATTAGGGGGTTGGGGTGGGTTTCTATGGGGTTTAGGGGGTTATGGGGTGGTTTATGGGGGTCTTTAGTGGGATTATTAGGGGGTTGGGGTGGGTTTCTATGGGGTTTAGGGGGTTATGGGGTGGTTTATGGGGTTCTATAGGGGGTTTAGTGGGGTTATTAGGGGGTTAAGGTGGGTTTCTATGGGGTAGAGGGGGTTATGGGGCAGTCTATGGGGTCTATGGGGGTTTTAGTAAAGTTATTAGGGGTTGGGGTGGGTTTCTATGGGGTAGAGGGGGTTATGGGGTGGTTTATGGGGGTTTTTAGTGGGGTTATTAGGGGTTGGGGTGGGTTTCTATGGGGTTTAGGGGGTTATGGGGTGGTTTATGGGGGTTTTTAGTGGGGTTATTAGGGGGTTGGGGTGGGTTTCTATGGGGTAGGGGGTTATGGGGCGGTCTATGGGGGTCTATAGGTGGTTTTAGTGGGGTTATTAGGGGTTGGGGTGGGTTTCTATGGGG
>NW_026640147.1:0-554 GCF_028554395.1 Pezoporus wallicus
CTGAAACATTGGTATTTTCCTCTAATCCTCATGATTTTATGTAGTTTCTTCCAAGGTACATGCACAAAAGTCAATTACAGTATTTAATGAGAAATGAACCCCACAAATCACTTCTTTCTTTCTTGGAAGTAAACCAAGAGGAGAGTAACCTCAAACTTCATTTCACTTCGCAGTCACCAGCCTATATGAAGAAATTGCCCTGAATTATCCCAGGCGTCTTTTCCTCACAGGAAACACCAATCAGCTTTACTCAGTCATAACTTCTGTCACTGGTAAAGATGTCTTTTTCTTGCAAGATTCTGGATCTTGTTCCTCAGCTCTTAGAAATTTCCTCCCTCTTACCTGTGAGTTCTTTATTAAAGCTGCTGGTTTGGGAGGGAAGAGGAAGTGTAGTTTTACATTTGTTTGCTGAAAAAGAGTCAGAGAAAAGGTTTCAAAAGATTCATTGCATTTGTTTCTGCCATTCAAAGAGAAGAAGCTGGTGGGAATCAAGGTCTCAAGTCTCAAGCTCCAGCTTTGAATATCAGGGGGAATCCCTCCCCAGGCTTCAGCTT